>NC_082692.2:68192470-68269800 GCF_949987515.2 Delphinus delphis
ATATTTGCAAGCATTAAGCTCCTTAGTTTGATACATTTCTCCAGTAAACATATGCTCTCCAGCTTGGTGTAAAACAATAAACTGACCACCTGAAGGTAGCTCTTTAAAACGGAGTTCCTCCGCCTCCTCTGCAACTTTCCCATGAAGTATCAGTGTGTCCCGATACTTCCGAAGAAGTTTAAATTCTGACACTGGCTCTGGTACCGGGAGATCTTCATAGCTCTCTTTAGAGTCCAAATTCAGGGTCTGTGTCATCAATTGTACCAAGTCACTCATTTCATTTGTATGACCTTTCCTGGAAAAGAAAAAATTCTCTTGTTATTAATTGGCTTCATGAAAATTTTTCATTAGAAATTAGATACAAAACAACCTTTAGGGTTCTGCTTTCTAGTAAGCAAGTAAGTTCCGACAGACAGAACCCTTCCACAAATAAGTATAAACTTTGGACAAAATACAAAAATCAACTATGTGAGGGCAATGAAGAATGTACAAAATTTGCAAGCAGATTCTGGAGGAGAGTCAACACCTTTAGCCTAAAGGCAAGCCATAGGCAGCTAAAGTACAACAGAAAACCCAGTCTTTCTTGCCTGCAAAACCAAAGGACAGAGTTCGAGACCACCACTGCCACTAGAAAGTGAGAGAAGAATCTTGGAAAGGAGAGAGTGAGAAAGACAAGGTCCCAGATTTTGCGTATAAATTCCACCCAACTATTTCTAAGTAACTTAACTATATCCAAGTACAAAGTTCAAGAATATTTAAAGAAATATAAAAATATCAGCAATTAATGGGATAAAATTGACAATGTCTGGCATCATGTCAAAAATACCAGACATGAGGGCTTCCCTGGTGGCGCAGTGGTTGAGAGTCCGCCTGCTGATGCAGGGGCGCGGGTTCGTGACCCGGTCCGGGAAGATCCCACATGCCACGGAGCGGCTGGGCCCGTGAGCCATGGCTGCTGGGCCTGCGCGTCCGGAGCCTGTACTCCGCAACGGGAGAGGCCATAACAGTGAGAGGCCCGCGTACCGTAAAAAAAAAAAAAAAAATACCAGACATGCAAAGCAGGAAAATAGCACACAATTATGAAGAGAAAAAAATAAGTTAATAGAAATAGATCCAGAAGCAATACAAGTGACAGAATTAGTAAATAAGGACATTAAAATGGTTATTAAACATATATTCCAATGACCAAGGTAGGGGAAACACCAACATGTTAAGGAGAGGCAATGAAGATATAAAAAGGACCCAAATTGAACTACAAATGATAAGTACAATGTGTTGAATATGTGGGATGGGATTAACAAATTAGATACTGCAGGAGAAAAGATTAGTGAACTCAAAGATACAGCAATAGAATCTACAAAAAATGGAACAGATGGGAATTCCCTGGCAGTCTTGTGGTTAGGACTCCATGCTTTCACTGCCGAGGGCATGGGTTCAATCCCTGGTCAGGGAACTAAGATCCCACAAGCCACAACGTGTGGCCAGAAAAAAAAAAAAAGGAACAGAGAAAAAAAGACTAAAGAAAAAATAGAATATGATTAGTGACCTGTGGGATAACTTTAAGCAATCTAATATACATGTAATCAGAATCCTTAGGAGGGCAGGAGGGGGTCCAAAAAAATACTTGAAGAAATAATGGCGAAACTGTTTCCACCAATGAAAACTATAAACCCACAGATCTAAGAAGACATTTTATAAGAATTCTGAATGAAAATCAGATGTGTCCATTAAAAGAGAATTTTAGCTCTTGCATATACCAAAAACCATTTACAATGTTATCAATGACAGTACTACAGGTCTGAATGGTACGATAAATGTACATTTAAAATTAATTCATAAACAAATGGGACCTAATCAAGCTTATAAGCTTTTGCACAGCAACAGAAACCATAAAAAAAAATGAAAAGATAACCTACAGACTGGGAGAAAATATTTGCAAACAATGCAACTGACAAGGGATTAATTTCCAAAGTATAAAAACAGCTCATACAATTCAATAACAACAACAACAAACAACCCAATCAAAAAATGGGCAGAAGACCTAAATAGACATTTCTCCAAAGAAGACATAAAGATGGCCAATAGGCACAAGAAAAGATGTTCAACATCACTAATTATTAGAGAAATGCAAATCAAAACTACAATGAGGTACCACCTCACACGGGTCAGAATGGCCATCATTAAAAAGTCTACAAATAATAAATGCTGGAAATCCAAAGAGAAACACGCCAAGACACATATTAATCAAACTGTCAAAAATTAAATACAAAGAAAACATATTAAAAGCAGCAAGGGAAAAACAACAAATAACACACAAGGGAATCCCCATAAGGTTAACAGCTGATCTTTCAGCAGAAACTCTGCAAGCCAGAAGGGAATGGCAGGACATATTTAAAGTGATGAAGGAGAAAAACCTACAACCAAGATTACTCTACCCAGCAAGGATCTCATTCAGATTTGATGGAGAAATTAAAACCTTTACAGACAAGCAAAAGCTGAGAGAGTTCAGCACCACCAAACCAGCTTTACAACAAATGCTAAAGGATCTTCTCTAGGCAAGAAACACAAGAGAAGGAAAAGACTGACAATAACAAACCCAAAACAATTAAGAAAATGGTCATAGGAACATACATATCGATAATTACCTTAAACATAAATGGATTAAATGCTCCAACCAAAAGACACAGGCTCGCTGAATGGATACAAAAACAAGACCCATATATATGCTGTCTACAAGAGACCCACTTCAGACCTAGGGACACATACAGACTGAAAGTGAGGGGATGTAAAAACATATTCCATGCAAATGGAAATCAAAAGAAGGCTGGAGTAGCAATTCTCATATCAGACAAAATAGACTTTAAAATAAAGACTATTACAAGAGACAAAGAAGGACACTACACATAATGATCAACGGATCCATCTAAGAAGAAGATATAACAATTGTAAATATTTATGCACCCAACCTAGGAGCACCTCAATACATAAGGCAACTGCTAACAACTATAAAAGAGGAAATCGACAGTAACACATTCATAGTAGGGGACTTTAACACCCCACTTTCACCAATGGACAGATCATCCAAAATGAAAATACATAAGGAAACACAAGCTTTAAATGATACATTAAACAAGATGGACTTAATTGATATTTATAGGACATTCCATCCAAAAACAACAGAATACACATTTTTCTCAAGTGCTCATGGAACATTCTCCAGGATAGATCATATCTTGGGTCACAGATCAAGCCTTGGTAAATTTAAGAAAATTGAAATTGTATCAAGTATCTTTTCCGACCACAATGCTATGAGACTAGATATCAATTACAGGAAAAGACCTGTAAAAAATACAAACACATGGAGGCTAAACAATACACTACTTAATAACGAAGTGATCACTGAAGAAATCAAAGAGGAAATTAAAAAATACCTAGAAACAAATGACAATGGAGACACGACGACCCAAAACCTATGGGATGCAATAAAAGCAGTTCTAAGAGGGAAGTTTATAGCAATACAATCCTACCTTAAGAAACAGGAAACATCTCGAATAAACAACCTAACCTTGCACCTAAAGCAATCAGAGAAAGAAGAACAAAAAAACCCCAAAGTTAGCAGAAGGAAAGAAATCATAAAAATCAGATCAGAAATAAATGAAAATGAAATGAAGGAAACGATAGCAAAGATCAATAAAACTAAAAGTTGGTTCTTTGAGAAGATAAACAAAATTGATACACCATTAGCCAGACCCATCAAGAAAAAAAGGGAGAAGACTCAAATCAATAGAATTAGAAATGAAAAAGGAGAAGTAACAACTGACACTGCAGAAATACAAAAGTTCATGAGAGATTACTACAAGCAACTCTATGCCAATAAAATGGACAACCTGGAAGAAATGGACAAATCTTTAGAAATGCACAACCTGCCAAGACTGAATCAGGAAGAAATAGAAAATATGAACAGACCAATCACAAGCACTGAAATTGAAACTGTGATTAAAAATCTTCCAACAAACAAAAGCCCAGGACCAGATGGCTTCACAGGCGAATTCTATCAAACATTTAGAGAAGAGCTAACACCTATCCTTCTCAAACTCTTCCAAAATATAGCAGAGGGAGGAACACTCCCAAACTCATTCTACAAGGCCACCATCACCCTGATACCAAAACCAGACAAGGATGTCACAAAGAAAGAAAACTGCAGGCCAATATCACTGATGAACATAGATGCAAAAATCCTCAACAAAATACTAGCAAACAGAATCCAACAGCATAGTAAAAGGATCATACACCATGATAAAGTGGGGTTTATTCCAGGAATGCAAGGATTCTTCAATATATGCAAATCAATCAACGTGATACACCATATTAACAAACTAAAGGAGAAAAACCATATGATCACCTCAACAGATGCAGAGAAAGCTTTTGACAAAATTCAACACCCATTTATGATAAAAACCCTGAAGAAAGTAGGCATAGAGGGAACTTTCCTCAACATAATAAAGGCCATATATGACAAACCCACAGCCAACATCGTCCTCAATGGTGAAAAACTGAAAGCATTTCCACTAAGATCAGGAACAAGACAAGGTTGCCCACTCTCACCACTCTTATTCAACATAGTTTTGGAAGTTTTAGCCACAGCAATCAGAGAAGAAAAGGAAATAAAAGGAATACAAATCGGAAAAGAAGTAAAGCTGTCACTGTTTGCAGATGACATGATACTATACACAGAGAATCCTAAAGATGCCACCAGAAAACTACTAGAGCCAATCAATGAATTTGGTAAAGTAGCAGGATACAAAATTAATGCACAGAGATCTCTGGCATTCCTATACACTAACGATGAAAAATCTGAAAGTGAAATCAAGACAACACTCCCATTTACCGTTGCAACAAAAAGAATAAAATATCTAGGAATAAACCTACCTAAGGAGACAAAAGACCTGTATGCAGAAAACTATAAGACACTGATGAAAGAAATTAAAGATGATACAAATAGATGGAGAGATATACCATGTTCTTGAATTGGAAAAATCAACATTGTGAAAATGACTCTGCTACCCAAAGCAATCTACAGATTCAATGCAACCCCTATCAAACTACCAATGGCATTTTTCACAGAACTATAACAAAAAATTTCACAATTTGTATGGAAACACAAAAGACCCCGAATAGCCAAAGCAATCTTTTTTTTTTTTTTTTTTTTTTTTGCGGTATGCGGGCCTCTCACTGTTGTGGCCTCTCCCATTGCGGAGCACAGGCTCCAGACGCGCAGGCTCTGGACGCGCAGGCTCAGTGGTCATGGCTCACGGGCCCAGCCGCTCCGTGGCATGTGGGATCTTCCTGGACTGGGGCACGAACCCGTGTCCCCTGCATCAGCAGGCGGACTCTCAACCAGTGTGCCACCAGGGAAGCCCTGGCCAAAGCAATCTTGAGAATGAAAAACGGAGCTGGAGGAATCAGGCTCCCTGACTTCAGACTATACCACAAAGCTACAGTAATCAAGACAGTATGGTACTGGCACAAAAACAGAAAGATAGATCAATGGAACAGGATAGAAAGCCCAGAGATAAACCCACACACATATGGTCACCTTATCTTTGATAAAGGAGGCAGGAATGTACAGTGGAAAAAGGACAGCCTCTTCAATAAGTGGTGCTGGGAAAACTGGACAGGTACATGTAAAAGTATGAGATTAGATCACTCCCTAACACCATACACAAAAATAAGCTCAAAATGCATTAAAGACCTAAATGTAAGGCCAGAAACTATCAAACTCTTAGAGGAAAACACAGGCAGAACACTCTATGACATAAATCACAGCAAGATCCTTTTTGACCCACCTCCTAGAGAAATGGAAATAAAAACAAAAATAAACAAATGGGACCTAATGAAACTCAAAAGCTTTTGCACAGCAAAGGAAACCATAAACAAGACCAACAGACAACCCTCAGAATGGGAGAAAATATTTGCAAATGAAGCAACTGACAAAGGATTAATCTCCAAAATTTACAAGCAGCTCATGCAGCTCAATAACAGAAAAACAAACAACCCAATCCAAAAGTGGGCAGAAGACCTAAACAGACATTTCTCCAAAGAAGATATACAGACTGCCAACAAACACATGAAAGAACGCTCAACATCATTAATCATTAGAGAAATGCAAATCAAAACTACAATGAGATATCATCTCACACCAGTCAGAATGGCCATCATCAAACAATCTAGAAACAATTAATGCTGGAGAGGGTGTGGAGAAAAGGGAACACTCTTGCACTGCTGGTGGGAATGTGAATTGGTACAGCCACTATGGAGAACAGTATGGAGGTTCCTTAAAAAACTAAAAATAGAACTACTATATGACCCAGCAATCCCACTACTGGGCATACACCCTGAGAAAACCATAATTCAAAAAGAGTCATGTACCAAAATGTTTATTGCGGCTCTATTTACAATAGCCAGGAGATGGAAACAACCTAAGCATCCATCATCGGATGAATGGATAAAGAAGATGTGGCACATATATACAATGGAATATTCCTCAGCCATAAAAAGAAACAAAATTGAGCTATTTGTAATGAGGTGGATGGACCTAGAGTCTGTCATACAGAGTGAAGTAAGTCAGAAAGAGAAAGACAAATACCGTATGCTAACACATATATATGGAATTTAAGAAAAAAAAATGTCATGAAGAACCTTCGGGTAAGACAGGAATAAAGACACAGACCTACTAGAGAATGGACTTGAGGATATGGGGAGGGGGAAGGGTAAGCTGTGACAAAGCAAGAGAGTGGCATGGACATATATACACTACCAAACGTAAAACAGATAGCTAGTGGGAAGCAGCCGCATAGCACAGGGAGATCAGCTTGGTGCTTTGTGACCACCTACAGGGGTGGGACAGGGAGCGGGGGAACTAACACACCAACGTTAGTGTGTGTGAAAGCAGAAACTAACACACCAATGTAAAGTAATTATACTCCAATAAAGATTTAAAAAAAAAAAAAGGAAAATTGTGTTAGCAACATAAATGGAGAAACAGCAAAAAAAAAAAAAAAATGCTGGAGAGGATGTGGAGAAAAGGGAACCCTCTTACACTGTTGGTGGGAATGTAAATTGGTGCAGCCATTATGGAAAACAGTATGGAGGTTCCTCAGAAAACTAAAAACAGAGTTGCCATGTGATCCAGCAATTCCACTCCTAGGCATATACCCAGACAAAACTATAATTCGAAAAGATACATGCACCCCTATGTTCATAGCAGCACTATCTACAATAACTAAGACATGGAAACAACCTAAATGTCCATTGACAGATGAATGGATAAAGATGTGAGATAGACAGATAGATAGATACACATACACACACATACATATATATACACATACATACAATGGACTATTACTCAGCCACTAAAAAAAATGAAATCATGCCATTCGCAGCAACATGGATGGACCCAGAGGTTATCATACTAAGCAAAGTAAGTCAGAAAGAGAAAGACAAATACCATATGATACCACTTATTTGTGAAATCTAAAGTATGACACAAACAAACATATCTGTGAAACAGAAAGAGACTCAAAGACATGGGAACAGACTTGTGGTTTCCAAGGGGGTTGGGGGTGGGGGAGGGAAGTAACTGGGAGTGTGGGATCAGCAGATGCAAACTATTATTTATATGACAGATAAACAGCAAGGTCTTAACTGTATAGCACAGAGAACTCTATTCAATATCCTGTGATAAACCATAATGGAAGAGAATATGAAAAAGAATATATGTATAACTGAGTCAGTTTGCTGTACAGCAGAAATTAATACAACATTGTAAATCAACTATACTTCAATAAAATTTTTTAAAGTAAAAAAATAAAATTAAATTAGAATAAAATTAATTCAAACAGAAATAGCTTATGAAAGGAGATAGAAAAATAAGAACTTACCCTTCCTTGGAATCCCCATTTGATTTATCAGTTGAACTTGTAGAAGAACTTAACTCATCCTCAGAGAGACAATGGGTGAGTTTCCTTTCCTATTAATGTTTGGAAATACAAAATTCCACATGACAACACAACCAGAATGTAATACATGAAACAATCTTAGATGCAATGCCTAGACACAATGTGCACCTAGGTCCAATTTAACAGGAGAACTATGGATATAAAAATTGAAGTTACTTTACCAAATAATGTCCCAGTTCACCCATGAAGTTCATAAGTGAAGCCTGAGGAACACCAAGGTGAAGTTTTATAAGGTCCTGGAAAGTCTCAGCTATGAAGAAATTTCCTTTCCAGAGGAGAGCAGACAAACAGTTCTGGTGTTTGAACTTCTAAGCAGAGGGCTGGTACCATAAGGAATGTTGGCATTTTAAACTAGACAGAATGCCACCTAAATAAAAAGTAACCTCAGTTTGCTCACCCATGATACTCATTGTTAAATGCTTTAAAGGATTACCTGATATAATTACACACAAATGTTACAACTTTTGAAAATAAAGAGGATCATTTTAATTAGTGAAGCAACTAAATCACACACTATTGTTAAAGGAAAAAACTCTTCATTACTTTCAAGGGCAGGAAGTTTCTTTTTTAAAAAAAGTAATTATGTGCTCCTAGAAATGATGTCAAAATCTGGAATACAGAAAACTGAATAATCATTCCCAGGGTATTATTACACAAAAAAGTGAACGTGGTTAAAAACTTGCAATTATCCATTTAGCCACCAAATGGTGCCCCTACATTATCCCTGGGTGGAAAGGTAAGGTACTTTGACACAAACAGGAAACAAAGGAAGGATCAGCAAGTGAGACTAAAATCTGGCCAGGTCGTTTGTTATATTATTAACACAGCAGAATAAGCAAAGTGTTGCCTAGTGGAAGCCCTTTGGAAGTCTTGTTTAAAAGACTGCCTAAGAAAGTTATTAACTAGGCTGCCAGTTGTTTACAAGAGCGCCTGAAAAGTCCATTCCCTTAATGAAGGAAACAAAATCCTTTTAATTATTATTGACCAGTTCTTTTTCTTATCAGAGAAGTGTGAAAAGTGTAACTTAAGTCAGCACTGTCCCAGGAATAAATAGAGCTGGCATTTATGAGGTTTACCGTTATTAGGCTTGCCAGATGTAGACATGTCTACCTTTTACCTTAGGACTATGTAATGTACCTGAGCAACGCTGTAGTCAGAAGACAACCATTGAGCAGGGGTAGGGTGGCCTTCCTCTTGTGGTTTCTCTGACCCCGCTGGACTCAGAGAAACTCTCCTCACTGAAGGGCCTGAAAAAGTGACAACCCCCAGCAGTTGTTTATGGTGGGCTGGCCTCGATAGAAGAGGGCTTTGCACTGTTTATGGAAGATACCCCAGCAAGGGCCAGCCTAGAAGGAACTCAGACAGCATATTCATCATCACTCTGGTGTCTGACACCTCAGTTCAAATCTCAGGTCTAGGTCTACCAGCCCTGTGACCTTGGGTAAGTTACTTAACCCCTCAGACCCTCAGTCTCCTCCGCTGCAAAATATGAAATGAGATAATGCCCTTAAAATACTTAGCATAATGTTTGAGACATTGTCAGCATTCAACAAATGGAAACTGCTAGAATATGTTGTCTTTAGATAATAGTAATAGGAATGATCACAGCCCTCAGCCCAGGGCAGTACCATTCTCCTGGCTTCCTCTCTCTGTTCCTGAGAAGAGAGCACTTCTCTGACCAACAGACTCTGAACATGGAAACAAAGTAAACACTCGCCTGACTGCTTTCCTGTCTGAAATCTCCCAGGAGTTACTGTCACTCAAAGCTCTCTTGCTCTCTTTTTAGAGTCCTCTTTCTCTAATAACACAAGTTCCAGATCCAATACTATGCCAATTTTTTAAAAGGCTTAACTAGGAAATTTCAAAAATTCTTCTAAATTGGTTTCCCAAATGGATTACTGATGCTGGAAATTCTTAACACCTCACAATCAGTACCAATGCTATGTCCATGAGCCATACCAATAACCTCCAATAGATGAAGGAAAGAGAAAAACTTTACCTGAGGGGAAGATCTCTTCCTGTGACTGCTTTAGTCGCCTCCTCTCTCTTGCTGATAATGGGCGGTCCTTTTAAAGAAAGTCAGTTACTTCCATTCCTATTCACTGTTCTTACAATACCTACAATGCATGACATATCATCCAGCACTACAGGAAAGGCCCTGCACAGGTCTTTAAGGGAGTGTCCATTTGAAACCAGTTCACATCAGGCTTACAACTCCTAGCTAGGATGATCACAGCCCTCATTTCTAGGAAGAGCTCATCTTTGGAAGGGCAAATAGGTATTTCTGCATTTCCTACATTCAGAATCCACTTGGTCTCCTTAATTAACTGGAAGTGACCAGCCCTGAAACAACAGAATCTGTCCATTTCAATCAAAGCTTCTGTTGAGAATCACAAATTTGCGCTTTCCAGTGTTTGGCAAAAAGCAGGGCTAAGATGTTTTAATATAAAACTTCACAATATATGCAGGATTTACAACCAAAAAGTTTTATAATAAAGCTTAAAAAAATCCAACATAGACTCCTACAAACCTTTGATGATGATATCTCACTGTTCCTCGACCTGCTCACAGACCCAGTGATCACTCTACTTTGGTTTTCAGCATCTTTTTGTGTTGATGTGACATCCACTTTTCCAACAGTAGAAAGAGAAGGCAAAAGACGAGGAGGAGTCTCTTGGAACTTCCATAATTAACAAAGAGAGGGAGATTATCAGTGTCATATACATCTACCTCCAAAGGTCCCCCATCGGTAAATCTATGTATTTGTCAGTGATTCCCTCCCAAAAACTTTAAAACATTGCATTTGGGGGGGGGCAGGGGGCAGAGGGGAAGAAACTCTGCCAAAAGTGAATGACCACTTAAGAAGCTTATAGAGAGGGTGCCTGTGAAAGTTACTTCCAGAAATGAGGGGTTGCCACGATCTTATGCAGAAGTTGAGGGAGAAACTGTTCATTAATATGACATAAGAGGAATCAGAGATTTACCTTTTTTGGCCTGTTCCTTTAACTCTCAAAATAAGCTGTCCATCCTTGCTGGAGAAGATAAAATCCTTACTCTGCTTCCAACTCACTGACATTTGATAACCAATATTTAGCACTTCTACCCTTCCTTATATGTTCCTTGCATTATGTATGTGCCTTTTTAGCACATCATTCTAAATAGAAATGAAGTTTCCTAAAGTCTGTTTCCCAAGCAGCAGCACAATGACTTATTCCAAAGAGATCTCTGCTGACCTGTCTCTCTTCCTCACTATGCTCAGTATGTTCTCTTTTCTTCTGCCGCCGCTGTTGAGACAGGAAAGGTTCAGACCCAGAGCTGTGTGGCTGTAAAGTTGGGTGGATTCTGTCCTGTTTTTCTATAACACATTCACCAGCAACTTGATCCTTAAAAATAATAAAATGAAACAAACAAAAAAACAAAATAGAATAATGAAACAGTCTTTTGAACTTCCAAATAGCCAAACCTGCCATATCTACTTCTAAAATTATAAATGAAAGAAGGAGGAGCTGTCTTTTTCAAAATGAATGCTTATTTTCAGTGTTGACAGGCAAAGACAGAATGATGGCATCAGTTATCTACATATTCTGGGTTTTCTTCTCTTTTCCCAAATAAAAATAATTATTTTAATTAAATTACTCAGATTGTTATTAACCTGAAACTACCAATGTTCATTTAGTTTTTTAAAAATCTTTTTATAACTTTTAATAGGTTTGCAATTCAGAAAACTAACAAATGTTTTAAATGAAATCCAATTTAATATACACATACTTCCCAAGTAAACATTAGTTATTTGGATGCCCTCTAAAAAGCACCATGAAAAGATCACGAGCTTGGATTCAGATGGAGTCATATCTCCCTGAACCTCTGTTTCCTTATCTATAAATGGGTATAATGCGTCACACACATCATGTGACTACTGGAGGATTAGAGGAGATTGTGCACTATAGTACTTAAGATCACATCTAACACATATTAGATGCTCAGAAACCAGGAGCTATTACTAGCAGTAGTAAAGATAAAATAAGTTAACTTTTAAATTATGAAGATCACCAAGGACTTAGTGTTTTATTTGGATAACTGGTTTTAGAAACTAATGCACACCAAACATTAAAATAAAATAGCTTCTTACATTAATTTTTTTTTTTTTTTTTTTTTTTTTTTTTGCGGTACGCAGGCCTCTCACTGTTGTAGCCTCTCCCGTTGCGGAGCACAGGCTCCGGACGCGCAGGCTCAGCAGCCATGGCTCACAGGCCCAGCCGCTCCGCAGCATGTGGGATCTTCCAGACCAGGGCACGAACCTGTGTCCCCTGCATCGGCAGGTGGACTCTCAACCACTGCGCCACCAGGGAAGCCCAATCAACACATTTTTATCAAGAGCCCACTATGTGGTACATTTTAGAAAAAGGAACAGTGTCATATGCTAGCTATGCAAGGATACCCAGATAATAAACAGTAACTGATTTAATTCTGAAGAGTGAAATAAATGTTTCTCTGCTGGTATTAAGTATAGAATATTCAAAATAAAGCTTATACATATAAGAGTACCTGAACAAATGACTTAAGGAGTTTCTCCATGAAATCCAATTGGTCCTAAAAAAAGTTCTTCCACTTTTATCAACAACAAAATAACGACAACAACAACAAAGAAATGCTGGACATGAAATTCTATCAAAAAAACAAAAAAATCTACTCTAAAAGCCTGATGTAAGAAACATATTTGATCAGGTACAAGACAGGGATGTCCATTCTTATCACTCCTATTCAACACTGTACTAGAGGTTCTAGCCAGGGCAATCAGACAAGAAAAAATAAATAAATAAAAGAAATCCAGATTGAAAAGGAAAAATCTCTATTTGCAGATGATGTGATACTGTATTCAGAAAATTCTAAGGAGTCCATTATTAAAAAGTTATTAGGACCAATAAATGAGTTAAGTAAGGCTGTAGGATATAAAGACAATATATAAAAATTAATTGTATTTCTATACACAAGCAATGAACACTATGAAAATCATTCCATTTACAATAGTATCAGAACAAAATACTTAAATTTATTTCTTTACTTTTGGCTGCGTTCGGTCTTCGTTGCTGCGCACACTTTCTCTTGTTGTGGCGAGCAGGGGCTACTCTTTGTTGCAGTGTGCAGGCTTCTCACTGCAGTGGCTTCTTTTGTTGTGGAGCATGGGTTCTAGGCACGCAGGCTTCCGTAGCTGTGGTGCACGGGCTTAGTTGCTCCACGGCATGTGGGACCTTCCCTGCCCAGGGCTCAAACCCATGTCCCCTGCACTGGTAGGCGGATTCTTAACCACTGCGCCACAAGGGAAGCCAATGGAACAAAATGCTTAGAAATGAATTTAACAAAAGAAGTGCAAGACTTATACACTTAAAACAACAAAACATCATTGTAAGAAACTGAAGAAGACCTAAAGAAAATAGAAAGATATCCTATGTTCATGAGTTGGAAGATACATATTGAGATAGCAATAATCTGCAAATAATCTACAGATTCAATAAAATCCATGTCAAAACCCCAGGCTTTTTTGCAGAAATTGACAAGCTAATCTTAAAATTCATATGGAAATGCAAAGGACCCCATATAGCCAAAACAGTATTGAAAATTAAGAATAAAGTTGGAAGACTTAACCTTTCCAATTTCAAAACTTACTACAGTGAATTCCCTGGTGGCCTAGTGGTTAGGATTTCGGATTTTCACTGCTGTGGCCCGGATGCAATCCCTAGTCAGGGAACTGAGATCCTGTAAGCCGCGCAGCATGGCCAAAAAAAAAAAAAAAACACTTACTATAAACCTACAGTAATTGTGTTACTGACATACAGATAGAAAAATCAGTGGTACAGAATTGAGAGTATAAAATTAAATGATCATATTTAGGGTCTACTGATTTTCAATGAGGGTCCCAAGAAAATTCAATGGGAAAAGAATAATCTTTTAACAAATGGTACTGGGACAAGTGGATATCTACATACAAAAGAATGAAGTAGAACCCTTTCTTCACATCACACACAAAAATTAATTCAAAATAGATCTCAGACCTAAATGTAAGAGTTAAAATTATGAACTCTTAAAAGAAATTATGGGAGAAATCTTCATGATACTAAAAGCAGAAGCAACAAAAGAAAAAATAGACAAAACTAGATTTCATCAAATTTTAAAACTTTTATGCTCCAAAGGACACCATCAAGAAAGTGAAGATGGGGGACTTCCCTGGGGGTCCAGTGGTAAAGAATCCGCCTTCCAATGCAGGGGACGCAGGTTCAATCCCTGGTTGGGGAACTAAGATCCCACATGCTGTGGCGCAACTACACCTGCGCGCCACAACTACTGAGCTCGCACGCCTCAACGAGAGAGCCCACATGCTGCAAACTACAGAGCCCACGCTTTCTGGAGCCTACACACCCTGAAGCCCATGTGCCACAACTAGAGAGAAGACTGCGCGCCACAACGAAAGATGCCGCACGCCTCAACGAAAGCCCCGCATGCTGCAACTAAGACCCAACGCAGCCAAAAAAGTAATAAAGAAAAAATAAATAAATAATAAAAAAAATGAAAGTGAAGATGGGACTTCCCTGGTGGTCCAGTGGTTAAGACTCTGCACTTCCACTGCAGGGGGCACAGGTTTGATCCCTGGTCAGGGAACTAAGATCCCACATGCTGCATGGCGCAGTCAAAATAAAATAAAATAAAATATACTTTAAAAAGAAAGTGAAGACAATCCACAGAATGGGAGACAATATTTTTGAATCTTATATCTGATAGGGGACTGACATTTATAACTGATAAAGAACTCCTACTACTCAACAATAAAAAGATAAATAAACCAATTTAAAAATGGGCAAAGGATTTGAATAGATATTTCTCCAAAGTAGGTATAAAAATGGCCAATAAGCCATGAAAAGATGCTCAACAACATTAGTCATTAGGGAGGTGCAAACCAAAACCACAATAAGATACCACTTCCAGGATGGCTAAACAAAACAAAACAAAAAACACAGAAAATAAGTGTTGGTGAGGATGTGGAGAAATTACAACTCTCATACATTGCTGATGGGAAGTAAAATGATATAGTTGCTTTGGAAAACAGTTCTGCAGTTCCTCAGAAAGTTAAACATAGGGCTTCCCTGGTGGCGCAGTGGTTGAGAGTCCGCCTGCCGATGCAGGGGACACGGGTTCGTGCCCTGGTCTAGGAACATCCCACATGCCGTGGAGCGGCTGGGCCAGTGAGCCATGGCTGCTGAGCCTGCGCGTCCGGAGCCTGTGCTCCGCAACGGGAGAGGCCACAACAGTGAAAGGCCTGCATACCGCAAAAAAAAAAAAAAAAAAAAAAAGTTAAACATAGAGTCACCATATGATCCAGCAATTCCACTCCTAGGTATATACCCAAGAGAACTGAAAACATATGTCCACACAAAAACTTGTACGAATGTTCAAAGCAACTTTATCCACAGTGAAAAGTGAAAAAAACTCAAATGTTCATCAACTGATGAATAGATAAATAAAATATGAAATATACATATGGTAGAATTTATTTGGCAATAAAAAGAAATGAAATACTGGTACAGGCTACAACATGGATATAACCTTGAAAGCATTATGCTAAATAAAAGAAGCCAGATACAAAAGGCCATATCTGTATGATTCCATTTATATGAAATATTGAGAATAGGCAAATTCATACAGACAATGGTTGCCAAGGGCTAGAGACAAGGAGGAATGGAGAGTGACTAGTATTGAGTATGGGGTTTCTTTTTGAGGTGATGGAAATGTTCTGGAAACAGATAATAGCAGTGAATGTACAACTTTATAAATATACTAAAAACCACTGAATTGGCACTTTAAAAATTTTTTAAATAATTATGGAAAAAATAAAAGAAGCGAACTTGAATATAATTTGACAGTCAAGCAGAACAAGCAGGACATATATAATTTTATCTATAAAGTACTAAGGATTCCAGTGTCCAGAGAATGTTTAAGACTAAATTTTGGTTTCAATTCAATGAGTTTAAATGAAAAGAGCATCATACTTGTACTTTTCTATAAAAACAAAACCTTATTAAAAACACTTGAGGGACTTCCCTGGTGGCACAGTGGTTAAGAATCCGCCTGCCAATGCAGGGGACACAGGTTCGAGCCCTGGTCTGAGAAGATCCCACACGCCGTGGAGCAACTAAGCCCGTGTGCCACAACTACTGAGCCTGTGCACTAGAGCCCACGAGCCACAACTACTGAGCCCACGTACCACAACTACTGAAACCTACATGCCTAGAGCCCGTGCTCCGCAACAAGAGAAGCCACCACAATGAGAAGCCTGTGCAACACAATGAAGAGTAGCCCCTGCTCACTGCAACTAGAGAAAGCCCACACGCAGCAACAAAGACCCAAACAGCCATAAATAAAATAGATAAGAACATTTGACTATAGACATATAAAATAGTTATATACATTTATATAAAAGTGTTAAATATGAAAATGTATGTAATATATAAAGTTTAAATATATATAGATTATAAAAATATAGTCAATATATACATTAAATATATTCTTTAAATATTTTACAAATAAAAATGTGAAGTTAATCAAATGTTCTGGCTTTCTTTCTAATCCTTAGCTATTACCATGCTTCATCTAATTTAGGCTTCTTTCCATGTTCAAGTAGAAGATACCCTTTAAATTTACTCAGAATAGTCTCTCAGTATCAAAATCCTTTTGTTCTGTTCCTTTTCTTCTCTTCTTCCTTCTCCTTTGGTTCCAACACATAAAATATGTTTTTTTAATTCCTTAACTTAAAAAATCAGACAAATCCACTAACTTTTAAAAGCAAGAAGGAATGTGATATTACCTAATTGTTGGAACTGTCCATTGACTTGGAGAACTTACAAAAGAATGATGTAGAAATAGGAAAAAACACACTAATGGCAAATGGCAAGTACCCTACACCAGGGCACAGAAAGGATCTAAGAATTCCTTGGGTCCTATCCTTTGGTTCTGTCATGTTTAAACTGTTATATGGGAACAACTGATTTTCCTAAAACCACAACTAAAAGCACAACCAAAGAGCACAACCCACACCTTTGTAACCACACTTTCCAGTCTTCTTTCTGAAACCAATATCACTCACCTGGTCCTTCGATAAATTTTGGTCTTTGTTTAGGGGCTGCAGAGGCTTCACTGGGTCATTCCTTTCTCCAGTGACATAGTCAATGGACCATGTGGAAATTCGGTTTCCAGGTTGAGCACTGGATTTAGTGTTATCCTGCAGCCTCTCTTTCACTTGAGAAATAATACATTTACCTTCTAGCTCATTAGAGGCATCTAAGTGTCTTCGTTGATTCTCTTGAACCAAGCTGTTGTTCACTGAGTTCCTCCTTTCTGCAGGTAAGATGTCAATATTCACCCTACTGATCGTGGCTAGCGATTCTGCAGTATTGCTTATGTCTGGTTTGTAGGTGTGGCCTTTCAGACGTGGGGGTGTCTTCAAGGGGCCAATGACTATGGGTTTCTCCTGGGACAAATATTTGTCTTCACCCTGAATGAAAACATGCTTCCAAGTTATTATAGCACTCCTCACACCATATTAGAAAATTAACTCAAGGGGCTTCCCTGGTGGCGCAGTGGTTGGGAGTCCGCCTGCCGATGCAGGGGACATGGGTTCGTGCCCCGGTCCGGAAGGATCCCACATGCCGCAGAGCGGCTAGGCCCATGAGCCATGGCCGCTGAGCCTGTGCGTCCGGAGCCTGTGCTCAGCAACGGGAGAGGCCACAGCAGTGAGAGGCCCGCATACCGCAAAAAAAAAAAAAAAAAAACCAACTCAAAATGGAATAGCAGTTTCCTCAGAAAGTTAAACATGGAATAATCATAAGACCCAACAATCCCACTCCCAGGTATTTGTCCCAAGAACTAAAAGTAGGGACTCAGATATTTGTACACTAATGTTTATAGCAGCATTATTCACAACGGCCAGAGGATGGAAACAACCCAAATGTCCATCAGCAGATGAATGGATAAACAAAATGTGGTATATACATACAGCGGAATATTATAAAGCCATAGAAAGGAATGAAATTCTGATACATGCTACAATATGGATAACGTTTGAAAACTTGCTAAGTGAAATAAGCTAGACACAAAAGAACAAATGTTGTATGATTCCATTTATATGAGGTATCTAGAACAGGAAAATTCAGAGAAAGTAGATCAGAGGTTACCAGGGTCTGGGAGTAGAGGCAATGGGGAGTTAGACCTTAATGGGTACAGAGTTTCTGTTTGGAATGATGAAAAGGTTTTGGAAGATATGGTGATGGCTGCACAACATTGTGAATGTAATTAAGACCACTGAATTGTATGCTTAAAAACGGTACAAAATGAAAATAAATAATTAATTAATTAATTTAAAAATGGTACAAAATGGCAAATTTTATATTACTTATATTTTACCATAACAAAATTTTTTTAATGATCAATAACCTAAATATAAGAGCTAAAACTATAAAAATCCTAGGAGAAAACATAGGCATACATCTTCATGATCTTGGATTTGGCAAGGGATTCTTAGATATGAGCATGGGCAACAAAAGTAAAAAACAAATAAATTACACTTCATCAAAATTAAAAACATTTGTGCATAAAAGGACGTTATCAAGAAAGTGAAAGGACAACCTAAAGAACAGGAGGAAATATTTGTAAGTAATATATCTGATGAGGGTCTAGTATCTATAATATAGAAAGAACTCTTAGAACTCAATAATAAAAAATAAAAAACCCAATTAAAAAATGGGCAACAGGCTTAATAGATATTTCTCCAAAGAAGGCATTCAAATGGCCAACAAGTTCTGTCATTAGTCAAATGCAAATCAGAACTACAATAACATACCACTGCACATCCACTAGGATGGCTAGAATCAGAAAAACAGAAAATAACAAGAGTTGGTGAAGTTGTAGAGAAACTGGAATTCTCAGGGATTGCTGATAAAAACATGAAATGGTGCAACCACAAAGGAAAAACAATGTGGTCATTCCTCAAAAAGTTAAACATAGAATTACCATATGACTCAGCAATTACTCTCCTAGATATTATACCCAAGAAAACTGAAGACAGATACTCAAACATTGTACATAAATGTTCATAGCAAAAGCCAAAAGGTGAAAACAACCCAATATCTACCAATGAATGAATGGATAAACAAACTGTGGTATATACATACAATGGAGTATTATTTAGACATAAAAATAAATGAAGTATTGATATATACTACCTGGATGAACCTCAAGAACATGCTAAGTGAAAGAAGCCAGACACAAAAGGTTACATATTGTATGATTCCATTTATATCAAATATTCAGAATAGGCAAACCCATACAAACAGAGAACACTGGTGTTTTACAGGGGCTGGATGGAGGAGGAGTGACGACCTAATGGGTATGAGGTTTCCTTTTGGGGTGATGAAAATGTTTTGGAATGAGATAGAGGTGACAGTCGCACAATACTGTGAATATACTAAATGCAATTAATTGTTCACTTTAAAATGGTTAACTTTATGTTATATAAATTCCACCTCAATTAAAAAAAACTTCTTAAAGTTATTACAGCACTGACTTCATGAACATTTTAATAGGCACTTTGAATACTTCACCAGTATTCCTTCTTTACAATACAAAACTACTTACACAACAGAAATCTAATGAAGCTTAGTCATTTCACATAGAATAACTAGCTTAGGTAACCTATCATTTTAATACAGTTTCTAGAACACATATCCTTTAGAATGAGACATACCATTACATATGTCTTGGAGCCCTCAGAAGAGTGTGGTTGAGGGGGAACGGCTTCATGACTTAATTCAGCCTTTCCAGAAACCACTGTAGCCACAGGCTTGGATTTAGAGTCGTCATTTTTAATATTATTTTTGGAGTTTTTTCTTTATGAGGAAGAAAAGAAGAAAAAGTTATTATCAGTACAGTGAAGGTTAAAGGTTTCTATATATATGAGGAAATGTGCATACATGTTACACTCCCTCTTAGAACGGCTTGTTTTATTTCTTTCTTTCTTTTCTTTTCTTTTTTTTTTTCTTTTTTGGCTGTGCCATGTGGCTTGTGGGATCTTAGTTCCCTGACCAGGGATTGAACCCGGGTCCCCTGCAGTGGAAGCGTGGAGTCCTAACCACTGGACTGCCAGGGAATTCCCATAGAACTGCTCCTTTTATAGATAGGAGTCTTCTAAAAACCAGTGGGTGTTCTACAAAACATTTGACCAGTAATCTCCAAAAACAATCAAGGTCATGAAAAACAAAGAAAGTGAGAAACTGTCAGAGACCCAAGTTGACTAAGGAGAAATGAGGAGTAATATGGTATGCTGGACTGGATCCTGAAGCAGAAAAAGGACACTAGTAGAAAAACTGGTGTAAGCCAAGTGAAGTCTGGATTCAGTCAACATAAGATACTGATGTTGTTTTCTTAGCTCTGACAAATGTACCATGGTAACATAAGATGCTGATAGGAGAAACTGGGTGAGGGTTATACAGAAACTCTGTTCTATCTCTGCAACTCTTCTGTAAATACAATATTATTCTAAAATTTAAAAGCTATGAAAACTTGCCTCACAATTAGAAGTGCCAGGATAATTTTCATCTTCAAATTTCACATTTGTAATAATACCACAACTGCTTTGCCAAATTTGAAAGTAAAAATGATTGGTATACTTGGCCTTGACTTGTAGAATAAATGTATACAGGAATAATATCCCCAACTGTTTAAGTGTGACATTTTCCAAAGGAGCTAAACCTCTGGAGAATTCAAGGGGAGCATGAAGACCAGAGCTGCAGAAAGCCAAAGGTCTGTAGGTAGGAAATTATAAGCAATGTAAACAAAAATACGACCCTTCTTTATCCCCCAGGGCCTCTCTAGCATTGCCTCCCAAATTTAACATGCCAAAGACAAGGACTGTGAAGGTCTTGTCCAGCTCTAAGTCTCAGATCCTAGAACAGCTATTTATGAAGGTAGGACCTGAAAGTCAAAGAAGGAATTCTATCCCCTTGAGAAGTTATATGAGTAAAGAAGGAACCTCTTTATTTTTTAAATGTGACTATTATCTTACATAGTACATAATGTAATAATAGGCTTCTTAGATGATCTCTCATTTTAATATGATTTCTAAAACCTACATCCTTGGGCTTCCCTGGTGGCACAGTGGTTGAGAGTTCGCCTGCTGATGCAGGGGACAGGGGTTCATGCCCCGGTCCGGGAAGATCCCACATGCTGCAGAGTGGCTAGGCCCGTGAGCCACGGCCGCTAACCCTGCGCGTCCAGAGCCTGTGCTCCGCAACGGGAGCGGCCACAACAGTGAGAGGCCCGCGTACCGCAAATAAATAAATAAATAAATAATAAAGCATACATCCTTTTAAAAGGATCGTACTCAATATGTCTTGGAACTCCCAGAGGAATGTGAAAGTGATTACTCCAATGGTTCTCTAGATTTTTGATTTTAGCAATTAAACAAATCTCAACACTTGTTCTAATCATGCAATTCTACTTCGTGTTTTTAAAAAACTCACCATAAACTCTCATACACGAAAATTATAAAAGTCACCCTCTTTTATTCCATCTATTTAGCTGACCTATTTGCAAGGGAAATATCTTACGCCTTCGTGGCCTCCAAAAACAAGGATATTTGGCGCTTTATGTAAGGCTGCCTTAGGATGCTCCTCACAGAAGGTCTTTCTTCAGGCCTTTTGCTCAGCATGGTTCTTATTATTTCTGCCAGCTCTGGGCTGTAATCTTTCGGCATTGGTGGCAGCTACAAAGAGAAATTATACCATAAGTATGACTAACAGTCTTGTGAAAAGTAAAAGAAGGTAGAGGTTTCCCAAGATATATTTTTTAAATCATTATCCACAGCAGAAAATAACCAGCATATTAGTCTACAGGAAGCATATCTGGCATCCTGGTTATAATAGCAAGTTGTAAAATTATAAAATATATCCTTCAAACCAGCAGTCCCATTTGAGGACCCTCTCCTTCATAAATAAGAGCATGAGTTCCTAAAGATTTATGTATCAGGATATTCACTGCAGTATTTTTCTTATAATAGTGAACAACTGGAAACAATGTAAATGGCCATTCATAGGGTACTTGTGGAATAGAGTATGGTATACCCTTCTAATAAAATACCAGGCAGCCTTTAAAAAAATACAAGACTTACAGGTACTGACCTGGAAAGATGTCCCTCATTTATTAAGTCAAAAAAGCACGTTGTGTACCAGTGTGTATAGCCTGATTCCATTTCAGTTACTTTTTTAACATACACACCCAGAGTTATAAAGACAGGGAAAAGCCAGGAAGGCTATGCACCAAATCATTACCAATGGTTATCTCCAAGGGATGGAAATGTATGGAAACAGGGGAATTTCACCTCTTTCTTGTTTGATTCTTTAAGAAGTGGAATTATGAGCAAATTTTACTTTTTCTGTGTTTTTTTCAAATTAAAAAAATAAATGAGTCTTGGTATAATGTTAAAATCAGTAGGTGATTTACAGCCTTAAAACTTAAAGGTGTGAGGATGCCTGACACTGCAGGGGGTAACTAGCCTCATGAAATTGACACATAAAGTTGGTCACTCTAGCATCTATCATACATAATGCTTTCTGCAATTTTTAACTGGTTACTAGTGATTGTGATGATTATCAAAGGAGCAAGAAGTTCAAACAGAGTAGACTCTTTTTTTTAAAATAAATCTTTAATTTATTTTATTTATTTATTTTTGGCTGTGTTGGGTCTTCGTTGCTGCACGTGGGCCTTCTCTAGTTGCAGTGAGTGGGGGCTACTCTTCGTTGTGGTGCGCGGGCTTCTCTGTTGTGGCTTCTCTTGTTGCAGAGCACGGGCTCTAGGTGCGCGGGCCTCAGTAGCTGTGGCTCGCGGGCTCTAGAGCACAGGCTCAGTAGTTGTGGCGCACGGGCTTAGTTGCTCCGTGGCATGTGGGATCTTCCCAGACCAGGGCTCAAACCCGTGTCCCTTGCATTGACAGGCGGATTCTTAACCACTGCGCCACCAGGGAAGCCCAAACAGAGTAGACTCCTTTTAAACAGGGCTCATTTAACCGCTTAGGTGAAGCTACCAGTAGCCTCAGGGCACCTGCACATCCTGTGTCTATAAGGTACTGGTTTTCAAGAAGCCAGTTCTTCAGAGCCATTAAGCCACCCTTATAAATTAATATTAAGAAACGATCAATCCCTTCTCCTCCAGTTCAACCCTCCCCACAGACAGGACCCACCATTCTTAACTATCCACCCAATATGATTACTCCCTTTTCTCAGTAGCTACTTTCAAAGCTGCACTAAAGTAACCTTACTCCAAATATTAAAAACAATTAATTCCAGAATATTCTTTACCTTTCCTTCAATAATCCGATAAACTAAAGAATTCATGTCTTTTGCATTGAAAGCATGCTTCAGGGTGGCCATTTCATAAACACAGCATCCCAGAGCCCAAACATCAGACTAGGAAAAAAAAATAGTAAATGGTTAAATGTCAGAATGCCTTATTTAGTTTTCCTCTTAAAAAAAAAAAACATTTTCCTTAAACCAATTCACAGAGAATTCTTCTAACTTACTATTCTAATGGGTTCTAAAATTATATTGCTGTAGAGACAAGGTGAGCTGGCAAACACAGCCGAATCCTACCTTATAGTTGTAGGGTTTGTTTGAGAACAATTCAGGGCTCATGTAATAGGGTGTGCCAATGAGGGTGCTAGCCATGTCACAGTGGTTCTCAAGGACTCGGGCAATTCCTAGGTCACCCACTTTGATGATGTTTTTTCTTGTTAGGAAGACATTTTGAGTTTTTAGATCTCGGTGAAGGATGTGTTTTTCATGTAAATACTGAAGAGAAATAAAATTTTATTAAATATAAATATTTAATACCTGACTTATTTATACCTGACTTCTTATATACCATCAACAACTGTATAAGTTAAAGAGCCTTATACTCTTAGATGAGCCTTACCTACACATCAAAACACTATTGTTTTATAATCTCTAAATAAAAAGTCTAATTTACAACTTTCCAAAGTAAGAAATGAAGTTCCATGCATTAATTTGCCCAGCTTCCTTCACAATTGTTCCCTGGTGACTTGACAATCATACCGTCTAGAATTATATGGACCCAGTTAAAAAATGTGCTTACAAACTTTCACTGAAGGTAGAAAGACAACTTATACAAGGTCAGATGCACATTCCTCTCAGACTCATGAAATCTTCAGCTTAATAATATTTTCAACTATAACAATATCACTTTTATTGTTTAAATCCTAAGATACATTCTCTAATATCAGAGTGATATTCCATAAACAGTCTCACTTTTGAATATGTGTATATTAAAACACAAACATGTTTCACATTTCTACTCACTCTGCCACAGCAGCGTTAAAGCCCAAAGCCCCACAGTTTAGGCAGATTAATTAGCCCAACCACCTTTCAGTATGATGCAGCTGACCAACTGATAACAAACGTGGACATTCTTTGCTCTTTGTCAATTCAGGGCCCTTAAAATGGATTTTGCTATAAATATTAAATGAATAGAGAATTGTCTTTCCCAGCAATCAGACAAAATCCATGTCTGCTTCAATACAGATATCACTCATTCAGAAACACTTCAGTGCTACAGCAAGAGGAACTAGGTCCACTTCATAAATGGATTTTTAAAAGAATTTTTCTTTTCATTAAGCATTTGGGGAAGCATTTTCCTAAAATCCACCAAGCATCTCTCTGTCACCTTGGAGCAAGTGGGATGCTAGGAGTCCTGACAGTACCTGCAGAGCCATAGCGATCTGAACAAACCATTCCACCACCTGACTCTCAGACAGAAGCCTCCCCTTCTGCTCTTTGAGCTTTCGGTACAGATCACCTCCTTCGCAGAAGCCCATGACGATGTACAGCAGACCATCCCCTCCCTCCCACGACTCCTTGTAGGTGACAATATTGGGATGCTTCAACTGAGACAAGAGCTGAGCTTCCTGTTCAGCAGCTTGCCGCTCTCGGCTGGAGGCATTTCGGAGGTTCAGCTTTTTGATGACATACTACAAAAAAAACACATGTTTTTACAATATGCAAACAAACATACAGTATTATAGATCCAAAAGTATTTAAGGATTATCCTGAGTGTCCTCAAAACCAACCTTCTGGAGACTGCCACATAACCTATTCATTTTGTTATTCACAAAGCACAAAACTGGGAAAAAGACTTGTTACCACTAATGATACTTTTTACAAGTTAGATTTATAGCAGGGTAGGGGGTCACAAAAAAATTATACTTTCCATCTGCATTTTACAATTTCATTAATGGCTAAAAATGAGTCAATGTTAACATACCACTGAATTAACCAAAAAATCTGTGGTAGAAATTCTTTAACCTCTAAGCTCCCCCTACAAAGGTGCATACAATATGACTTGAATATACATCTGCAGACAGAATGGGTCTGTGGATTCCATTACATACTCAAAGGGATCCAAGGCCCAATAAGGCTAAACATCACCTATCCTCAACATCCAAAATTATTCTCACTTAAAAGAAAAACAAAACAACGTCCTCCAACACCTAATACATTGCCCTCAATCAACTGACACACCAAACAATTCATTATTCAACAAACACAATCATAAATGTATTTTGTAACAAAGCATAAATGTGCTTTGTAAAATGTAAACAAACTACTGCTGAAATGTGAGGGGTTATTATTACAGCGAGTACCCCATCCTCAGCTCAAAAAAATCCCCCCTCCCCATTGACCACTGAATAAATCTCTTATGTCTGAGCTTGTGTTCCAGGCAGTGACCAGCACCTGAGACAAGGCAGAAGAGGCGAGAGGACCTTATACTTATGGGGCCATCTCCTCTCAGTTTGTCTGGGGCAGTCCCATTGTCCTGGTGTAATTATAAATAGTGTCTCCTTTCAGTTTCCAAATTGTCCCAGTTTGTACATTATATGGTTTATAAACCATATTTACGAAATGGTTCATTATCCTGAGGCTAATGGGATAAAGTGCAACATTAGAGGCACGTTTTAGAAAGATCACTGAGACTGCAATGAAAGTGATGAATTGGAGAAGGGCAAGTCATGTGGCAGGGAGGACAAGCGGGAGGCCATGGCCACAGCTTAGCTAGAGACAATGGTGTCCTGGATGGGGGAGGTACCCATGGAGATGAAGAAGAGGCCAGTTGGCTTAGTGGACAGACGAATAAAGGGGTGGGAGTGGGGGAAGGTAAGGGGGGGAGCCCAGAACGACTCCCAGGTGTCCAGCTTGGGCAACTGGCTGGTTGGTGGTGCTACTCCCTGAAATGGGGACCGTGAGAGGAGGTTTGGAGGGAAGGTGACGAGCTGAGTTTTGAGCGACTCCAGAGGTCTCCAGGTCAGACGGGGTATGGGGCCCTTCACTGAAGGAGGAATACTTGCCAGGCGCCGCCGTTAGGTCCTGGGAGTGTACGCTCTCATGGAACGGTCGAGAGTTGGGGGAAAGTGTGCAGATTAAGCACACCGATTACGACTACAAAGAGAATGCCAGGGAGTTCTGGGCGCATATGACAGGAAGGCCTGGCCTAGTCTTGATGGTCTGGGACGATTTCCCAGAAGAAGTGCCATCTGAGGCGCGTCCCCTTCAGAATATCTGGGCCCAGCCCTTGGACGGCGCCCTCGGCGAACCCCTGCCTGCTCCCATCCCCTGCCGGGCCCCAGCTCCGCCGACCTGCCTGCCGTCCCGTCGGTGCCTCACGAGCGTCACCTCCCCGTAGCTGCCCCTGCCCACGACACGCAGGTAGCAGTAGGCGGTCAGGGGCATGATCCCGGAGCAGGCCCACAGTCGGGATGCGGCGGCAGCGGCGGGGGCCGCGGCGAGCGGCGGCGGGAGACCCCGCTCATTCCAGAGAGGAAGTGGTGCCGGCGGCGGCTGAGGCGGCCCTGCCACGGCGCCAGCGCAGAGGCCCGACCCAGAGCGACGCCGCTGCCATAGCGATCCCCACAGGGGCTGCCCTGCGCATGCTCCGTGGTCCGGAGGACCCACCACAGAGCCGAGGCGACAGGCGGCCAGAGCGACCACGCCGGGCCTGCGCGCGCACCCTCGGCCTCACTTCCAAGGCCGGAACTTGCGGGTTTCCCGCAACAATAGACTAATGAACGCTTCCACTTACTGAGCGCTTACTTGTTCTTAGTGCTTCGCACGTATTCGCTTCCCAAATATTTACTGACTGCTTACCCTGTGCCTGGCCGAAAAAGTCCCTGCCCTCCGGGAGCTCACATTCTAATGGGGGACTGGGGACAGACTAGATTCTACAAGTAACATTTGTTATATTTACTTTATCATATGGTGGTTAATGTATGCATGCAGCAATCCATCTTATTTTTCATGCATTGCAAGACGAACTGAAGATATCAGTGCCCTTCACCCCTAAACAATTCAGCTTGCATATTGAGAACTGCAAAAACTCTCAGAAGGACTCCATTCAAACCCCTGCACTAAGTGACTTGACCAAATTTTGGCATGGTTTTTAACAGCTTAAGGCAGTGTCCCCGGAGAACCTGCCCACCTTAAATGGCCTGCCTGTGAAAGCTCAAAACTGCCAAAAGATTTATCGTTTGATCCAGCCAACACCTCCCTTTCCTAGGACATATACCTAAAAAGCTTAAAATTATAAATCCAATGGGACGGGGTTGGGGGGGTTGTATTCCTACAACCCCAGAATGTCTTTCTTAAGGTCATGAAATCCATCCCATTGAAATGTAAGGTTTCTTGGCCTATATCCAAGAACCAATTTTTGCCCAGTTTGGGGGGGGGGGTGGAGTTGATATTGCCCCTGTTGAGAATGCATAATATAGAGCATACTATTGGGGTTTTTTAAATATAAATTTATTTTTATTTATTTATTTTTGGCTGCATTGGGTCTTTGTTGCTACGCGGGCTTTCTCTAGTTACGGCAAGCAGGGGCTTCTCATTGTAGTAGCTTCTCTTGTTGCGGAGCACGGGCTCTAGGTGCGTGGGCTTCAGTACTTGTGGCACACGGGCTCAGTCACTGTGGCTCACGGGGTCTAGAGTGCAGGCTCAGTAGCTGTGGCACATGGGCTTAGTTGCTCTGCGGCATGTGGGATCTTACCAGACCAGGGATCGAACCTGTGTCCCCTGCAGTGGCAGGTGGATTCTTAACCACTGCACCACCAGGGAAATCCATCTACTTTCTCTACCTACTTTTCATACACAGTTGTTTCCTTTCACCCTTATTATTTCTAAGTAGTTTCAATTACATATCTAAATTAGAATTCTTAACCCTTAGAATCCTTAATTTCTAGTGAAAACTAAGAAGTGAGTAATCGTGGACAGTCTCTTACACTAGCATTCTATGGATTGGCAGAGATAAATACATTCCATAATTTCTAGGAGTACATCTTCCTCATAGTAAATTTTCCAATGTAGCAGAAAAGATTTTTACTAATAGACCTAAATATATTTAGGGTCTTTTTTTTTTTTTGTATAAGGAAACCAAAAGTGGATTAACTTATGTTCAGTGATTAATGTTTCAGTATTTTATTTTATTTGAAATAAAATAAAATATTTATATGATCTAAATATTTAATAAATGTCCATTATTAACTTTAACTTATTTAAGTTAAATAATGGAAACTATTTAAGTAGACATGCCATAAAATAAAATAATTGCTGAAGTGTTTTACCTAAAGACTCTTTTGTGTGTGTGTGTGATACGCGGGCCTCTCACTGTTGTGGCCTCTCCCGTTGCAGAGCACAGGCTCCGTACGCGCAGGCTCAGCGGCCATGGCGCACAGGCCCAGCCACTCCGCGGCATGTGGGATCTTCGCAGACCGGGGCACGAACCCGTGTCCCCTGCATCGGCAGGCGAACTCTCAACCACTGCGCCACCAGGGAAGCCCTACCTAAACACTCCTATCCCATTTACGTCTATTTAATTCACTTGTTCTTTTTTTTAAAAAAAAACTATTTATTTATTTGGCTGCGTTGGATCTTAGTTGCGGCAAATGGGATCTTTCATTGTGGGGTGCAGGCTTCTCTCTACTTGTGGCGCACAGGCTCCAGAGCACACAGGCTCTGTAGTTGCAGCACGCAGGCTTAGTTGCCCCGCGGCATGTGGGATCTTAGTTCTCCAACCAGGGATCGAACCAGCATCCCCTGCATTGCAAGACAGATTCTTAACCACTGGACCACCAGGGAAGTCCCAATTCACTTGTTCTTAACATGAAAATGTCATCATACCAAGTTGTTTTTCTTGCTAACAAATTTGGTAACAGAAACAACATGAACTTATTTAGCTAGTGTACTCAGGTGGAATAAAAGTTGTATGTCTTGGGCTTCCCTCGTGGCGCAGTGGTTGGGAGTCCGCCTGCCGATGGGGGGGACGCGGGTTCGTGCCCCGGTTCGGGAGGATCCCACGTGCCACGGAGTGGCTGGGCCCGTGGGCCATGGCCGCTGAGCCTGCGTGTCCCGAGCCTGTGCTCCACGGCGGGAGGGGCCACAGCGGTGGGAGGCCCGCGTACCGCAAAAAAAAAAAAGAAAAGTTGTATGTCTGCATTATTTTTAATGATAACTCTGAAGACATACCTATTTTAATTAAACCAACAAACTTAAACTAGCTTTTATTTACCAAAGATTACCTCAGATCACATGAACTTGAAAAACATTTGGTTTAGTTTTTATATTTCTGAGAGTTTTAGGAATCCTTAATTCATATAAGTGCTTGTGGACAGGGAATTTTGCCTGCCATTCCAGTGAACAATGTTGCCCACCATCCCAGTTCTACAAGGATCCAGCCGTTAGCTACAGCAGCCCACAGTGCTCCCTGAGGGTAATTCAGGATGGGGAAAAACAGGAGGCATTCTGCACTTTGGATATTGGCATTAGATAGTTAAGGTGCATTTCTAAGACATAATTTCTATGAACCCAGATTCTTGCACCTTCCCATACGTAGGAAAGCACTCCAATCATTGACCTGAGGCATCTGTTCCTTGTGATTAGCAATAATCTTTTGATGTTCTGAGGCAGGAGATAGATGGGCTCCAGGTTAGACATTTACAGCCAGCCTCCTGTTTACACTTCCAGATAGAAATAACAACAGGAACAGGGTAAATAGCTGGACTTTGCCTCTAGTGACCTAGAGATTGTCATGCTGAGTGAAGTAAGTCAGACACAGAAAGACAAATATCATATGATATTGCTTATATGTGGAATCTAAAAAAAAAGGGTATAAATGAACTTACTTACAAAACAGAAGCAGAGTCATGGATGTAGAAAACAAACTTATGGTTACCAGGGGATAAGGGGGGAGGGGAGGGATAAATTTAGAGATTGGGACTGACATATACACACTACTATATATAAAATAGATAATTAATAAGAACCTGCTGTATAGCACAGAGAACTCTACTCAATACTCTGTAATGGCCTATACGGGAAAAGAATGTAAAAAAAAAAAAAAGAGTTCATATATGCATATGTATAACTGATTCATTTTGCTCTTTGCTGTACACCTGAAACTAACACAACATTGTAAATCAACTATACTCCAATAAAAATTAAAAAACAAAACAAAACAGTAATGGCAGGGCCAGAGAAGAGTGAGTCTTGCCCAGATAAAAGATAAAGAGGGACTTCCCTGGTGGTCCAGTGGGTAAGACTCTGCACTCCCAATGCCGGGGGCCTGGGTTCAATCCCTGGTCCGGGAACTAGATCCCGCATACATGCCGCTACTGAGAGTTCACATGTGGCAACTAAGAAGTCCACATGCTGCAACTAAGAAGCCTGCATGCCACAACTAAGAGTCCACGTGCCACAACTAAAGATCCCTCAGAACTCAACAAAGATCCTGCACCACAACTAAGACCCAGCGCAGCCAAAATAAAAAAAAAAAAAGTCCACATATTTCTCATTCTCAAGGTCAAGGAGACCTCCCTGACTACACATGCGCAGAAAGGCTCCTCAGGGATTAAAAAGGGACAGGGTGGTGGGGGGGGCTTCCCTGGTGGCGCAGTGGTTGAGAGTCCGCCTGCTGATGTGGGGAACACGGGTTCGTGTCCCGGTCCGGGAAGATCCCACGTGCCGCAGAGCAGCTAGGCCCGTGAGCCATGGCCGCTGAGCCTGCACATCCGGAGCCTGTGCTCCGCAACGGGAGAGGCCACAACAGTAAGAGGCCTGTGTAGTGCAAAGAAAAAAAAAAAAAAAAGGGAGGGGGCACCGCCCCATAGTAGATGATGTTGTTACTGAGTCCAAGCTCGCTCTGCTCACCAGACAACAGGCCAATAAATCGGGAGATGAGGTGTTGAGGCAAGGAATAGCGACTTTATTCGGAAAGCTGGAGGACTGAGAAGATGGCAGACAAGTGTACCCAAAAAAACCATCTTATCTGGGTCTGGATGCCAGGTTCTGTTATAGAACAGAGAAGGGGAAGAGGTGAGGAAGTAAAGTAACAAAAAGCAAAGGTTAAAGTAAAAGAAACAGATGCAACATGGAGTCAGGATTTGCTCTTCCCTGTTACGATGTCAACCTACCTCTTCACTAGACTCCATCTTGGCTAAGAGATGCAAACGCACACAGGGGAGGATCCTGAGATAAACCAAATATGGACTCAGAGCGGGGCAAAGCAAGATGATTGACCAGAGGAAACCTGGAAGAAATGCCCCAAACTACCATGGGGGCAGGACTCTCCCTCTCTGAGCCTGCCCATGTGTGTCTATTCACATGTGCTCTTTTTCCTCCTAATAAACACTACTTGTTTCACTACTTTCCATCTCCTTGTGGAAATTCATTTCTACAAAGCCAGTGGGCCAGGGCATTTTCACTGGCCACTGGACCTCATGGTCTAGTGGCTAGGATTCAGCTCTTTCACTGCCGTGGCCTGACTTCAATCTCTGGCTGGGGAACCAAGACCCTGCTTCAAGCCGCTGCTGGCCGAGGCCACCAGAGATCAGTTCGACTACATGTCTTTTTTCCAGCAGAATATGTCAGTGTATCCTGGCTCCTCCCTTACCTCTTCAGAACAGTTCCTCAGAGCTGAGAGGCTGTCTCCCAGGCTATGGTCCTCAATAAGATTCCTCAAATAAATCTTAAACCAAAGCACTTCCCTGCTGGCGCAGTGGTTAAGAATCCGCCTGCCAATGCAGGGGACACGGGTTCGATCTCTAGTCTGAGAAGATCCCAGATGCCATGGAACAACTTAAGCCCGCAAGCCACAACTACTGAGCCTGCATGCCACAACTGCTGAAGGCTGCGTGCCTAGAGCCCATGCTCCTCAACAAGAGAAGCCACCACAATGAGAAGCCCTCGCTCCACAACAAAGAGTAGGCCCTGCTCGCCGCAACTAGAGAAAGCCTGCAACGAAGGTCCAGGTTGTGCATTTTTCTTCAATGTGCTTAAGTTTCTTTAAGCCAATTAAATAGAATTTTTTTACAAATTAATTTTGGCAATACCTCCTTAAGGTAGAAAAATACCACACATCTACAACATATGTATGTAGACACATATAAACATACAGACTGATGCAAACAGAGAACTCATAGCTTTTTTTTTTGTTTTTGGTTGCATTGGGTCTTCGTTGCTGTGTGTGCTTTCTCGGTGAGCGGGGGCTACTCTTTGTTGTGGTGCGTGGGTTTCTCACTGCGGTGGCTTTTCTCGTTGCGGAGCATGGGCTCTAGGCGCGCAGGCTTCAGTAGTTGTGACATGTGAGCTCAGTAGTTGTGGCTCGCAGGCTCTAGAGCACAGGCTCAGTAGTTGTGGTGCACAGGCTTAGTTGCTCCGCGGCCTGTGGGATCTTCCCAGAGCAGGGCTCGAACCCGTGTCCCCTGCATTGGCAGGCAGATTCTTAACCACTGCGCCACCAGGGAAGTCCCAAGAGCTCATAGCTTTTGTTCTAAAATTTTAGCCATGAATTCGGTACAAAATTAACTAGCTGTAGAATAAGCTGGATCCAAATGGTTTTGGCAGATGGAATAAGTTAAGGTTACCTGCTCAGATGGCTAAAACTTTTTACTAATATTTGTGGAGAAGACATTTAAGACTTTTACTTGTCTAAGTTCCAAACAACCTTTCCCCCTTTTGTTTTCCTTCGGATAAGAATGGTCTCTCTGAAGTTTGCATTTCAAAGAGATGACCTAGATAAGAATTCTGGAGAAGACCAAGTAAGAATATTTACATCTCAAAGGCACAGGGAAAAAAGGCAAATTCCTCCAAGGACTTTTGTTTTCTAAGGCCAGAATTTTTACAATACTCACAAGCCTTTTAAGATAAATAGGGGAGGTTTGGGGGTTGGTAAAAAGGACAGGTGGACTTTGAATTGTTTCTGGAGCTGCATTTCTGGCTTTGCAAAGATTTGTAAGGTAAGGACAGTTGCTTTTAATTCCTCAGGGGATTAGGTTGCAACTTAAATGACATTATAGATTGATCCACCCATCCAACTACATTTTTCTCAATTTGCTTCTTTGTAACAGGGAGAAGATCTTCAACTAAGATGGAAATCTAAAAGAGTCCTATGTTCTAGATTTAGAGCTATATGTCTTTGAAATGTTTTAGTAAATCCTTCCACAAAGGCTTCAGAAGGTTTTTTTGCTTGTTTGTTTTTTTCTTTCCCTCTGGGTACATTTAGCTTAGAGAAGGCCTAAAAAAAAATTCTTACCAGGCTCTGAATATCAGCTTACAATTTGGCCAATTTCTGGCCAAAGAGCTACCTTGGGGGAAAAAAAAAAAGTCCTTTCAAAAAAATCTTGTTAATTTTCAGCCAGGACAAACAGTAAAGGTAGGTACAATAACAAGTTTTATTCTCCTCTTGACTGGGCACTACAGACATAGATTCAGGAGAGCTGAAGCTGGTTAGAATTCTCACTCTTCACTGACTTTATCAGTTTTCCGAGGATCCCATATTCAGGCTCTAATATCTACCAGAATTGCTCAAGGTTATTCATTAATTTTAATTTTAATTTCCCTAGGCTGCTTAAGGAAATAAAATAGCTGTTTACCAGAAAATCCTTCAGGAGGCCGTCAACACTGGGAGGGGCCCACATCAGGGCCCTCCTTTGAGGGTAGATATGGGGACATCTGTAAGGCCACTAACTTGGTGGACTTTTGTTTATGGTCTTGTAGTCTCTTCAGAGTGGAAAGACAATTTAGACAGAGGATTACTAGAATGAGCACTCAAGTAAAGGAGGATAGAGGGGAGCAATAGGAGTTGCATCAGTCTCATATAGTCTTTTCTTTTACATGCCTGTGTGTCTTTAATTTTTCATTAGCCTTTTGCAATGAATCGCTCAATGAAGCTATTATGGAATTCTGAAGGCTTTTGGAGGTTTCTGTATGCCAATTAAAATAGGTGTCCCAGGGGCTTCCCTGGTGGCACAGTGGTTGAGAGTTCGCCTGCTGATGCAGGGCACATGGGTTCGTGCCCCGGTCTGGGAAGATCCCACATGCCGCGGAGCGGCTGGGCCTGTGAACCATGGCCACTGAGCCTGCGCGTCCGGAGCCTGTGCTCCGCAGTGGGAGAGGCCACAGCAGTGAGAGGCCCGCGTACCGCAAAAAAAAAAAATAGGTGTTCCATTCTGTGTGTTTGATTTGGGAACCCTTGCTTTCAAATGCACTTCTTAAATAAATGCTCTTGTCTAACTGGAACCTTTCTCATAACAGCTATTGTAAGTCTAGATTGTCTTTGTAAGATTTTGCCATTTTTGTAGATATTTACAGCTTCCAGGACCACAGTTCTTGGCTATAAAATAAGCAGTTGTGCCAGAAGGCGACACACTCAATTATTTGAAACTCAATCCCATTTCTTTAGCTGTCTTGGGTCTCTTGGAGCCAAATTAATACCTGAGAGGGATGTGCTGCCAGGTTGGAGTTCGTGTGGTGTTTTACAGTGGATCTTGTTGCACAGAAATTTTCTTGCGGTTGGCAGGTGACCTAGTGTCAACCTAACCCTTTCCGAGACCAATTTATTATAATTACTAGGGTCTTAGAGTTAGGTGGTGAGTGCTCTAACAGCTTTTAAGTGCTCCACCTGTGCCCACCAGTTTTGTGGCTTTTGGCTTCCAAGATTCCTATTAGCAACAGCCTTGACCTCATGTGCACATTAACAGAAACTAACAGTAACCTGGCCAAGAGAAGGCCTTGTGTGCACCACCAGCAATTCCCAATGTGGAACTGGGGACTAGGGAAAGGACTGAACCAGAAGACCCCCCAACAAAGGGGACTATGGACTGGGATTCCAATCAAATAAACAACAGTGGACGAAACCAAGAGCTAGAGGCTTGGGTTCTGGGTGGAACCAGCTGCTAGCTAAAGCTGACCTGCCCCGGACTGGAAAGCCAATTAAATCAGAAGTTTGACACAAAGAGAATGGAGCTCAGAATCAGGAGGAACTTACCCATGGCCTTTGGAAGTGGCGAGAAAGAGAACTCAAAGGATTTGAGGGTACCAGTGCTTGTGTTTCTTGTCCTCAAAGCCCTCAGAAGTTTCCTCTGGATCCCACCACTGCCACCAAATCTGTTAAAAAACAAATTTCAACTGAGTAAATTTTAAAGATCTTACTGGCTTCATTCAATGATTCACGAATTGGGCAACATATCCCATCTAGCTGACAGAAAGGAGCTCCAAGGAGCTGTACAAAACGAAAGATGTTTATAGGCTGAAGGGAGCAGGAACAAGGAAGTTATACTAGCAAAAAGTGGATTGGTTGTGGCATGGATCAGGAAACAGTATCTATAGTTGAAGCTGTGAGACCCAAAGGGCCATGGGCTGGGTGAGATGGAGGTCAGCAGGGGTCAGACCACTCAAAACCTGGAAGTATGTTAGACAGGGAAAGGCCTAGAGCGGATCAGTCTTTTAAAATAATGACTCTGGCTGCTGCCAGAGGGTAGACTGTGGGAGCGGAGTAGAAGTAGGGGAAGCAGCCATCTAGGTGAGAGATGAGGGTGGTAGACTCGGTGGTGACTGGGGATTTGGAGAAAAGTGAATGGACCAAAAAGATATTTCGAGGGTTGGAGATGGGGTGGGGAGGAGGTTGAGAGTGTAGGGGAGGGAGCCACCCAGGATGCCACCCAGCTTTCTGGCTTGGATGCATGGATGGATGGTGGTGGCCTTCACTGGGATGGACAACAAGAAGAAGACCAGGCTTGGGGTGGGGGGCAAGAAAGGTCATGAATTCAGTTTGGACATATCAGATCGAGGGGTCTGAGCAGGTCTGGGCCTACCTGCTGTCCCACAGGCACCAGCAGCATGGCCACCCTCTCAAACCCCCAGGCTCAATCTTTTTTTTTTTTTTTTTGCGGTACGCAAGCCTCTCACTGTTGTGGCCTCTCCCGTTGCAGAGCACAGGCTCCGGATGCGCAGGCTCAGCGGCCATGGCTCACGGGCCCAGCCGCTCCGCGGCATGTGGGATCTTCCCGGATCGGGGCACAAACCCGTGTCACCTGCATCGGCAGGCGGACTCTCAACCACTGCGCCACTAGGGAAGCACCCCAGGCTCAATCTTTAGCAACTTCAGCTGCTTCCTGTCCACCATCACCCTCCCCCTCCACACACACACACATCCACAGAGTGAGTCAACCAATCTTCTTCATCTGTCATATGGGACAAAAACAGTATCCATTTCCTGGGGGTAGCTGTAAGCAGTAAGCAAACTAAGGCACAAAAGATGCTGAGAAGTGGGCCAGGTGCTAGTCACTGTTAGCACCGCCCATGCCCTTTCTCCCGGCCATGCAACACAAGTGCATTTCTATCACCTCTACGGCACAGGCTTGGAACTAGCCATCTCCCAACAGCCCAGTCTTGATCTTGCCATGCACCTGCTCAAAATATTGTTAGTGTTTCCTACTCAAAAGACGGGACCCCTGTGCCAGCTTGTCCCAAGCCATTTCCCAGCCTCTTTCCCCACCCTCTTCATCAGGTGCTGCTCCCATCACAGACACCTGCACCTTCCCCAATCATGTTACACACTTACCCATCTGCTTTTCTCTTTCTCCCCTTCCCACCTGTCCTTCCCAAGTGCCGCTCTATTTGCTAGGCACCTCCTCTGGGAGGCTTCTCCAAGGCCCTGCAGGGGATGAGCTCCACCCCTTCCAGATTTCTACAGCTTCCTCAGGCTCCTCTTTAGCTTCTGGCCACTCTTGGGATTCACTGGGCTTCCTTTGACTTGTCTGACTCCTTTTCCCAAGGCATCAGCTCACTGAACACAGGAAGGCACATAGGCTTCATCACTGTGGTGTCCTAGTGCCTGGCACTGTACCCAACCCAACATAGGGCTTGGTTGATACTGGTGCAGAAAATCAACAGAATCCGTAATGTACAGTTTCACGTAGATCCATCTCATCTCCCGCAAAGGCCAGAAGACAGGCAAGAAGTGTATTCTGGCCTGGGGACAATAAGCCCTTTCCCAGAAGCTGCTCTGTGAGACAAAGTCCAGGACAAGCAAACAGAGATCAAAGAAGCCTCTGGGCCCCCTCACCATATCAGGGTCACAGCAGCCAGTACCTCCCAACCAGGGCCATGGAGTAGGTTGACCAGGGGCCATGTCTCTCCAGTGTGTGTGGCTTGTGGGGGACAGACAGGGTTTGTGCATAAAACTTAAGAAACTGCAGCTACAAGATGGGTCTCTGGGATCTTTGACTGCTGCTTCTTTCTTCCTAATAACGCAGAGGACATTTCTATCATTACATGATAGGCCTGGGCTTTGGAGTCTGAAAGATTTGGGTTTGAATACATGCTCTTTCATTTGCTGTGGGACCAACGTCCCAGGGACACCCTGAGGATAAAATTAGATCATAAAGGGCTGAGAGCGACGCATGGCTTGTAGTCTGTCCTTCATCGTGAAAGCATGGCTTTCATCTTTTGTCTCCACTATATCCTGGAACGATGAGGCTTACTTCTGCTCTTCTTTACAAAGCTGACTGGCCTAAAGGGTGTGTCACCCATTACGTATCCCCAGAACTGTCCAGACCACCTCTGGCAGAGCTGCTAGAGGTGGTGCCGTCAGAAACAAGGACATGGGCAGACGCTTTGTAAGCCACCGTACCTGCCTCCCTGGCCAAAGCGGGACTGTCTGAAAAGTTTGTTGATGCTTAAAGAATTTTGAAAGGAACACCTAATGAAGTTGAGAAATTCATTTTTAACTGTGGCTTCTTGATACCTGCCCCAGTATCGCTGATGCTGGCCCTGTCCACGGAGCCTGGATTAAATGAGCTGTCTGGGTCTTCACAATTCACGCCAGCTGAGTGTAGCTCTAACCAAGGGGCACAGTCTGAGTCTGGTCAGGAGTTTGCACAGCTGGGAGTCCCCCTAAGGAGAAAGCTTTCACTGTTTATTTTTCATCCCTCAAATTGTAATATTAGCTTTCACCTTGTCTAATGTTTAATCCATGTTTATCCAGCATTTTATTGATTAGTGGTCTGAGTGAAGTGACAGGCAGCAGGAGCCTTGAGACCATGCGCGGCACGATGGGGCTTCGGGGGCTGCTCTGTGTGTGCCTGGCGTCCCTGCTCACCCTGCAGGCCATGCCCGCTCAGGGTTCACCCGCACGCAGTCCCGAAGGCGGCAAGGTATGTGAGTAAACCCCTGGGCCAGAAACAGGCAGCTGAACCTGGAAGGGGCTACAGAGACCAGGGCTCTCCCCACCCACCTCGACCTCCTCTGAATGGAGAGGACCTCCCAGCAGCACGGGGGAAGTGAGGCCAAGGCGTCGAGGACACAGGCTGTGTCCTACTCCCGTCCGTTAACAGATAGGCCCTGGTCCCCTGAGTGCTCGCACTCACACTTGTGCCGGTTTTGTTTTACAGAAGCGACTGGCTTTGCACACAGTGAGTGAGGATCTCAGCACAGGGGTCTGTGGTGGGCCTTTATTACAGTCTGTTTCCCCTGGGCTTCGAGGTGTGCCCCTGGGCAGAGGGACTCCCGTCTCCTCCAAATAAGGGCTCGCTCACCCCCCTCATGCCCCACGGCATGGCCTCAGGCATAGAGAACAGCACCTGTGTCAGAGCTGGGTGCCGAGGTCTCCCGTGGCTGAGCCCCCATCCCAGCCACCTCCCGCACGTCCCACTTTAGGCTGTCGATGGCGTGGTCATCCAGAGTTTGAAAGTCAACTGCAAAGTCACCTCTCGCTTTTCCCACTGTGTCATCACCAGCCAAGTGGTCAACAATGCCGACGAAGCCAAGGAGGTGGCCTTTGATGTGGAAATCCCCAGGAGGGCCTTCATCAGCGACTTTGCCATGTGCGTGCCCGCCTGGTTCACGAGGCCCAGCCCAAAACCATGGCTCTGAGTGGCCCAACAGTGCAGCCCATCCCCTCGTCCCCAAGGGCCCCAGGCCAGCCCCAGCTCTGAAGGACTGAAAAGCCCTTTAGGTCTGCTCTGGGCTCCCATCTTAGACAGCAAACTAGAGCCTCTGACAGTGTGTTTTCAGCCTAGGGCCCAAGGAGCACAGGCTGGCACCCACAGTTTCTTGCTGGACTCTGTGGCCGTGGCTGCCCACCTCCTTGAGCAGCTCTGGGGGCAGTGGGAGGCCAGCAGGAGATGCCTTCTCACAAGTGCTCACCTGGACAGGGCCTCCTTAGTGCCTGGGCTGGGAGCACCTCCAATACGGAGGCCCTGTGTGGTTGGAGAGGGGCACCTCCCTGAGGGCATCTTCCTCCCTGTAGCACAGCAGGTGAAAATGCATTCCTCGGGAACATAAAGGACAAAGTGACTGCATGGAAGCAGTACCGGAAAGCGGCCATCTCAGGAGAGAACGCCGGCCTTGTCAGGTGAGCTCTGGGTGCTGCCCTGGTGCTGCCCTCCCCTGCCAGGATGCATGCCTTGGGTGGAGGGCAGCCCAGGCTGATGGGAAGGGAGCAAACTGCCCAGATCCACTGCTGGCACAGGTGCACTGGACGAGGCCTCTGGAGAAGTGGGGCTCTGACCCTGGCCAGCCAGCTAAGAGTGAGGGTCAAGGAAAGCTGGGAGCAGCACGAAAATAAGAGAAACTGACTCTGAGGGCCATGCTTTAGGTGACAAGGACCTCCACATCACTTACCATTTGTCTGTTTGTTGTTGCCACTGGTGGCACATCCAGGGCCTCAGGGAGAACGATGGAGCAGTTTGCCATCCAGGTCACCATTGGTCCCCGGAGCAAGGCCACGTTCCGGCTGACCTACGAGGAGGTGCTGAGGCGAAAGCTTATGCAGTATGACATTGTCATCAAGGTCAAGCCCAAGCAGCTGGTGCAGCATTTTGAGGTAGATCGCTGGTGACCACGTGCAGGGGCAAGGTCTCAAGAGCTGGGATCCTGCCTCTCCCTCTCTGCGGCTCTGAGCGCTGGTTCGGCACCCACCACGTGCAGCCCTGGGCCTGAGCACACAGGGAGGGGACTCACTCCTCAGGGTGGGCTCTGATGGCTGTTCGTGGGCAGGGAGCTCCCTGAACCCTCCAACCTCCTCCTTCTTCTGAGCCTTGGCTTGCTCATCTGTCCAATGGGGGTTTTGTGTGTCCCAGAACTGCCGCAAGGATCATGAGAGATATTGAATGCCCAGGGAGTCTGTAAACCAGTTAGTCCTGGGCAGCCTGAGGGGCTGTAATTGTCACTGGCACCTTAGTGGTGGCCGAGTTGAGGGGCTCAGGCATGCACACTTTCATTTGGCCACTATTTTTGGAGTGCCTACAACATGCCAGGCCCTGTGCTGAGAGCTGGGCGGGTGCTGCACACAGTAGGTGGTCAGGATATACGCTGGCTCTTGGCTGGGGCTTGATGAAGGCTCCCCAGTGGGAGCCTTGGTACAGGAACTGCTTCAATGCCACAGATCGACGTGGACATCTTTGAGCCTCGGGGGATCAGCAAGCTGGATGCCCAGGCCTCCTTCCTCCCCAAGGAACGGGCCGCCCAACTCATCAAGAAGTCCTTCTCAGGAAAAGAGGTGCGTGGCATGGCTGAGCCCTCAGAGACTTCTCAGCGTGGCTGCAGACAAGGGCTGCAGGCCACCCTAGGGGAGAGAGAGAGAGGAACTTTGCACTCCTGATTCTCAGAGCCGCTTGGCAAAAGCCTGTGTGCTGAGGCTGGGGAGGGTGCCTACAACGGCTGCCTGGTCTGGGGTGAGTTGCTGGCTTGCTTAAGCCTCAGTTTCCTCTTTGCCTGTCTCATCCCAACAGGAAAGCATTCATGGAAATATAGGGCACATGTGCAAACCTCAGGATTCCAAGCCCCAGTGTTCTTGGAAACAGGATGAAGTTTGGAAAGGCCTTTGGCCTACCCAGCCACTTGCCACTTGTCACTTCCCACCCGTCTGTGGGAATCCCAGAAGCCCCCTGCTTGCCCCTACCCCAGGTCCTGAGGAGTGTGGCATATGAGTGGGTGATACCCAACTAGTGCCCTGCTTCCTAACTTGCCCTCAACTGGAGCCAGGAGCAAACTGTTTATTCCCCACCCACCTTTGGTAGTGAGCCCATAACAATTCACTTAAAAGAAATGTTTCCTACAGTTTTGAAGGGGTTCCTTTGAAACAAAATATGATATCCCAGAGTGTTAGCAAACATGCTTGCTTTCAGCAGGGGACCAAGGGGATGGTCTTTGTCTTCCTAATAATTTTCAAAAAAAATTTTAATAAGCATATTTTGCTTTTATAACAAACAAACAAAAAGTAAAAAGAAAAGCATCTTTAAAGAAAATGTGGAAAGTACAAAAGTGTAGAAATGTATCGAGTAGAAACCACCACCAATTTCCCGGAACACCAGCACCAAGTCCAAACAGACCGCAGCTCCCACTCTGGGAGCTCTTCCTTCTCTTTGTCTATCCAGGCAGGTTTCATTTTCCAGCACAGTGTTGCTTTTTTCACTAGATAGTGTGAGTTGACCGGTGCCTCTCATGCTGCTATTATTTTGTTTTTATTGTGTATCCAAAGTGACGATACTTGTAGAAAATCCCAATGATTCAGAAGCATGTGAGCAAAGAAACAGGTCTTCTCTCCTACCACCCAGAGGTGTGTATTCTCAGCAGCAGGGCGAGGGGCCCACTAGACTCATTCCTATGCCTGTGCACCACACACGCACTCACACACACACACACACCTTACGTTGTCGTTGTAAACCAGTAATGCCTCACACCTTCAACGGTTCCAGGGTCATGTGCTTTTCCGTCCCACGGTGGGCCAGCAGCAATCCTGCCCCACATGCTCTACGACCTTGCTGAATGGGGACTTCAAGGTGACCTACGATGTCAATCGGGACAAGGCCTGTGACCTCCTGGTGAGCTGGAAGCTTCTTGCCCAAGACTCAGAGGGTGGGCAGGGTGCTTGAGAGAGAGGCCTCACTTGTCCCTTTGTGTCTCAGGTTGCTGATAACCACTTTGCCCACTTCTTTGCTCCCCAAAACCTGACAAAACTGAACAAGAATGTGGTTTTTGTGACTGACATCAGCTTCTCCATGGAAGGCCAGAAAGTGAAGCAGGTAAACTGTGGCTCTAACCAGCTGGCCAGCAGGAGCTTCTTTAGCCCCATCACCCATCCCACCCTGGTTTTGCCTCCAGAGTCTGGGTTTGGGACTTCTGCTCCTGGTCAGAGGCAGGGTAATTTAACAGGATATGCCAGTGGTCAGGGGCTCTGGAATCAGCCACTTTCTCACTGTGCAACCGTGGGCAAGTGCATTCACTTCTCCTCAATGGCAAAAATGGGAATAAAATGCAGCGCCCATACGGTTGTGGGGTTTACCAATGGGGGATGCTTGGAAGATGAGACCTGTACCTTAGGTGTGCAGGGATGATTACAGTGCTCCCGGGAGATGGCTTGCAGCAGGGCACAGCCCACTCCCACCGCGCTCTGGGTGTCCTCTCCATAGCGCAGTGAAAGCATGGCTGGACAATCAGAGTTTTAGAAACTCAGCCCCCTGGGGTCCTCTGTCTTAATCCTGACCCCCTTGAACTCCTGGTCATTTCCCCTCCCCATACTGGGTCCCTTTGTCTTCTCCACCCCCCTCAAGACATCCCAGAGCTCAGTAGGATGCTCCTCTCCTGGCACCACCTGGCTGTCCTGTCCATCCCCTTCTGCTTGCCCACCATGTACTTCTACCCTGTGGATCTCTGAACTGGGTATCTGGAGATGACAGAAGGCACTATCCTGGGGCCCTGCCCCTCCACTGACTGTCCTGTCCTTACAGACCAAGGAGGCGCTCCTTAAAATCCTGGGGGACTTGCGGCCAGGGGACTACTTCGACCTGGTCCTCTTTGGGTCTGCAGTGCAGTCCTGGAGGGGCTCGCTGGTGCAGGCATCTGCCGCCAATCTGGACGCAGCTCGGAACTTTGTGCAGCACTTCTCTCTGGCCGGGTGTAAGGGCAGGGGTCTGGGGCCACCTCGATGTCACCTCTGTCCCCTCAGATTCAGAGCATACACTGATCTGCTTTCTCTTTTTTGCAGCTACAAACCTGAACGGAGGTTTGCTCCAGGGAATTGAGATTTTGAACAAAGCTCAGGGAAGCCTCCCAGAGCTCAGCAACCATGCCTCTATTCTCATCATGCTGACAGATGGCGAGCCCACAGAGGGTAAACGCCCCGAGGGTTACCTTCATTACCAAAGGCATTCAAGCTGAACTTGGAAATACAACCAATGGGGATGCTGTCAGGGGGCAGAAAGGCTAAGGGCAAAGCCAAGCACTGGTTTAAAAGCAGAGTTCAGATCACAGAGTCTGAAGGAGCTCCAAGGTGTTCTGTCCTGAATTGGGAAGCTGGGGAAGTTTCTGCATGACACGGGGTTGCACAGGGCCCAGGAGGATGGGCAGGACCCTAGGCTGAGTTTAATGAACTATGGATTCAGCACTGAGTGCCAAGCACAGGACTAGGGACCAAGGAGAGACACTAAGAGAACAAGACACATCTTTGCCCTTAAGGAGCCCAGGGTCCACTGGGGGAGGCAGCCCCAGGAGCAGATGCTCTGTCAAGGGACCTGAAGGGTGCCAGAAGGCCGAAGGAGCACAGACAAGGGGCACCTGGCCCAGGCAGGGTCTCAGAAGGCGTCTTGGAAGAGGTGACCCCCGAGCTCAATCTGGAAGGAGGGGAGGAGAAGCAGGAAGGGATCCCTGGCAGAAGGGGCAGCTTGAGCAAAACAAGGTTTGTGCACCGGCAGGGCCTGCCTGGGAAGCGTAGGCATATGCAGAGTAGGTGAAACAGGGTGGAAGGGTCAGCAGGACCTCACAGGCCACGCGAGGAGCCGTGAGTTTACAGCAGAATCAGATCTGCTCATGGCGGATCCATGTAGATGGGCAACGTCTTCGAGGAGCTCTGTGAGTAGCTGTTGCAGTCACCCAGGTGAGCCAGCAAGAGGCGTTGCCTCAAGATGCCAGTGGGGACTGGAGATGGTCTGAGATGGGAGTCTTGGCCCCCAGGGAGGGTGCCCCAAAGTCCCCTCGTGCCCCACACACCTGTGAGCCAGCATCCCGTCCCTACCTGGCTGTGTGGCTGCAGGGGTGACGGATCATACCCAAATCCTCAAGAACGTCCGAGATGCCATCAGGGGCAAGTTCCCACTCTACAACTTGGGCTTCGGCCATGATGTGGACTTGAAATTCCTGGAGGTCATGTCCCTGGAGAACAACGGACGTGTCCAGAGAATCTACGAGGACCACGATGCCACCCAGCAGCTGCAGGTCTCCTCCTCCCCCTGCTCCCAAAGTCACGCCATGGGGAGCATGGCCTTGGCAGCCACGTACTCATCAGCCCAGAGCAGATAAAGCTCTGGTGTGGGGTTCGAATTAGCTGTGTGACCTCAAACCAGTTACTTAAGCCCTGAGCCTTCAATTCCTTCTATAAAGTAGGGATCCCGACACCCCACTTTGTGAGTGGGTTTCCTGTTGGATGCCTAGGACGACCCACCAGCTCTGAGGCTGCACCCCCCATCCCCACAGGGCTTCTACGAGCAGGTAGCCAACCCTCTGCTGAGGGATGTGGAGTTGCTGTACCCCAGGGATGCCGTCTCGGCCCTGACCCAGCACCACCATAAACAGTACTACGAAGGCTCGGAGATCATAGTGGCCGGGCGCATCGCTGACCACAAACGGAGCAGCTTCAAGGCGGATGTGCAAGCCTATGGTGTAAACAGAGGGCTGCGGAGGGTGGAGAGGCACCCAGAGACTCCAAGCCTACACTGCTCCCCACCCCTATGCCCCCAGCAGCCTCTCTTTCCCCAGAGCGGTGCCTCACCCCAGCGGGCCACACACACCCCAGGGCTGAGCATTCTTCCAATGAAGGCATCCAGAGGGCAGGCTAGAGTGGGGCCAACATGGCCTTGATTAGCTGTAGTCCCTTGTATCCAACTGGTCCACCTGTTATTCCTCACATCATTCCTCCCAAGGCGTGAGAGTGTGAGAGGCCAGCCTCCTTCTTCTCAAGTGACCACTATTTCCTGAGCACCGACTGCACATGCAGGTTTGCACCACGGTGCAGTGCCTGTGTGTATGTGCACACTGCGGTGCGTGTGGGGGGGGGGGGTGTCACAGAGACCTGGACTCTAGCCGTGCAGTGTAGTTGAGGGTTCAGGACTCGGGCTTAGAGTGAGGAAAGCTGAGCTAGACCCTGGCTGCAGCTGGGTGACGTTGATCAAATGGGTCCAGTTCTCTAGGCCTTTCTGTACCGTGGGGGTAACAATGTACTAGAGAGTTGTGTGGAGTAAACGAAATAATCCACATGATAGGCTTATACAGTGCCTGGTACATGGGATGCCCTTGGGAAGAGGTGCCCCCGTTACTGTAGCTGAGGAGAGAAGGCGCATTTGTGAGCTGTGGCAAGCTGAATGGTGCACGGGGCCGCGGTGGGCATCCGGAGGAGCGGGGCGTGGTGGAAACAGCTACATGGTGGATCGGCTGGGTGCCTGCTGGCATCCCCCAGAGAGAGTAGCTCCATGAGGGCAGGGCCTGATCCTCCATCCCTGGGATCCCCAGGGCCTGGCCCAACTTGGCTAACAGAGGGTGCTTAGCAACTTTTGTGGAAGGAACGGATGGAAGAGGACGAGGAGAGCAGGCTCAGGAAAGGCAGGGGGTAGCATGCTCAGAACGGAGCTGCAGAGACCAGACAACATCAGGCTCCCCCAGAACCCCTCATGGCGCACAACCTCTCTCTCCCTCGCCTCCCTCAGGAGGGCCAAGAATTCAAGACGACCTGCCTGGTGGACGAGGAAGAGATGAAGAAACTGCTCCGAGAGCGGGGCCACATGCTGGAGAACCACGTCGAACGCCTGTGGGCCTACCTCACCATCCAGGAGCTGCTGGCCAAGTAGTACCAGCCCTGCGGCTGCCTGGGGGGTGGAGGGGCATGACCACCCCAGAGCACGCCCCCCGCCCTGGGCCTTTGGACTACAGAGGGGCGGTTCTAGGCCTTGGAGGTTGCAAGCAGGTCAGATTTACTGGCCTCTGACTTTGCTCGCTGAGTTAATATCAACCAGGCAGTCAGTAGTGTGGTCAGGGCCCGCTGGGGGCACAGGGCAGCCCCTTTTGCCCCCACTGAGCTGCTGCGGGGGAGGCTTCCCTTTACTGCGGGGCTGCTGTGTCCAGACACACTCATTTAATCCTCACAACGTGCCGAGCAAACCGAGGTTCAGAGAGGTTAGACCACTTGCCAGGATCTCACAGCTATTGAATTCTCCGTGTGTTTCTGAGGCACGTCCCCCAGCCCTGCCAGACCTCCAGGTTTTCTCTGAGGGAGGCCTTTAAATCATGAGGTCCTTGAAGACAGCCCCTGGGCAGGGGCACTGCAGGGGCCTTGTAAACATTTGCTGAAAGAGTGAACAAAGGAAGGAAAGGACGAGGGAGTGCAAGTCCATTGTCATCCAAGCTGTGGGCTTAGAGCCGGTGTCTGTCTGGCAGGATGAAGTTGGAGGGGGCAGAGAAGGCCAACGTGTCAGCCGAGGCCCTGAAGATGTCGCTGGCCTATCAGTTTGTGACCCCGCTGACCTCCATGACCGTCAGGGGCATGGCGGACCAAGACGGCCTGGAGCCCCTCATTGACAAGGCCCTGGAGGGTATGGGCTGGCAGAGGGGAGGCTGTGGGCATGGGGAGGCTTCTGAGAGCCAAAAATCTCCTGGGCGCTAATTCTCTTTCCTTTCTCTCCTTTCCAGATTCTCTGCCCTTGGGTGAGTTTTTAAATCACGTTGATTTCCGCAAGGGGCTCCGGGTGGCTGGGCAAGTGGCACATGCTCCAGCCGCCAGGGACACAGCACCCGCTCCCCCTGCTCTGCTCCACCCTTTCTTGGTCTTTTCCTTCCCCAAGATGCCCTTCCCTACTTTGCTGCAAACTAGTTGCTGCCTCCTGTGTGCTCGGGGAGCTCTCGCTCAGCCTGAACCCCTCCACTCCCCGGACTCCTTAGGGGCCCTACGTGTGAGCATCCATCTACCAGGAGGGCTGGGACCCCCAGGAAGAGGGCTGGGACCCCCGGGAGGAGGGTGGGCCCAGGCCTGATTGACCTCCGGGCCCAGCTGCACTTGGGGAATGAGGCGCGTGCCTGTCGTGTGGAGTGGGGAGAGTGACGCTGTCCTCTACTGTTGTCCTCTACAGAGATGGTGGGGCCCAGAAAGAGTAAGTGGCAGCCATCCTGATGACGCAGGTCTCTACCCTCTACTCCACACATGGCCACCTCTCAGGCTGTGAGTTCAGTCCTGAGCAAAGCCTGGGTCATCACCTATCTGCCTGATGAGGAAATGATAGCCTAAGGTTTTCTTCCTCTGCTCCAGCGTTCCTCGCTGCCTCTCACTGGGAACCGTCAGAACGCTCCCCCTGACCTGGCCTGGCCTCCCCACCCCTATGCCACCAGCACCTCCCAGTTCCCAGGAAAGGAGACCGAGAGGGGGCCACGCCACTGTGCTGGGCCAAATTTCCATTCCCACATCCCGAGGGGGGTCAAAGGCTCTGTGTCCACTCCGGCCCCTGTGGCCTCAGGCCAGCCCGCCTGGGTGGGAGGGGCCTCAGAAAAGGAGGCAGCAGCTCCAGGGAAGGCGCAGCTGCTTCCCTTCTAAGCGCTGTTTACTTTTGCCCGTCAGCCTTCGTGCTGCTGGCCTCGCAGCCTTCTCCGACGCGCCCTAGCTCCGGGGTCCAGCAGTTGCCAAACCAAGTGACTGGCGGTGAGTCCTTGGGAGGGTCTGAGGGACACACCTGCCTGACTGAACCCTTCTCCCCAGCCGGCCCCATGTGCCTAATACTCAATCTAATAGACTCCATGCTGTGCCCCCAGTGGACACTGACCCCCACTTCCTCATCCACGTGCCCCAGAAAGAGGACACTCTGTGCTTCAATATCAACGAGGAGCCTGGTGTGGTCCTGAGCCTGGTGCAGGACCCTGACACAGGTACGGGTGACATTACGCCCTCTGCCAGAGAGGGTGGGGACTGGGCTCCTCTGTCCTCAACGTTCAGCCATGAACAGGAAGGACAGTGGCTGTGGCCTCCACTCCCCTCACCCTGTGTACCCGCCACCTGGCTGGGCTCAGCCGGCCTCCTTCATGCCCCATCCGCCTGCCTGGGCCCTATACAGGGCCTGCTTCATGGGCATGTGACCTGTGCAGGTGCACAGGACCCTGCCCTTGGAAGGACTCCATGCTTGATTGAATGTTCTGCTGTTGCATCTTGAAATTCTTAACAAGTTTTGAATGAGGGGCCCCTCGTTTTCATTTTGTACTGAATCCTATAAATGATGCAGTGGCCCTGCCACACCCCCCTCCCCCATCCCCCGCATGGCTGCAGGGGTCTTGGAGCCCACCTCCCCAGCAGGGCTCAGGTGATGGGAACAATGCCCTCTCCATCTATTGGCCACTTCTCCCACCCTCCCAGTCCAGTCAGGCCATCTGCTAATATTTGTTGAGCACATCCTAAGGTCTGGGGACACAGTGGGAACCGAAACAAAGTCCTTGCTCTCGTGGAGTTTAGGGAAGGGAGATAAACAGGTGAACAAATTCTTAGCTGACAATTTCCGAGCATGAGACGTGCTGTGTTGGGATAGTGAAGACGGGGAGGGGGCTTTTGGCTGCTCAGTTCAGAGGAGGCTTCTGTGGAGAGGCCCACCTGCAGCACCTACTGTGACCTGCCCTGTGTCAGGGCCTGGGTCCACAGAGAAGGAGCAGGCCCAAGGCCTGTCCTCGGGGAGGTGACACCTCCTTCAGGGCCCAGAACCGAGGGCTAAGTCTCAGAGAGTTAGTGTGGCGGGAGGGAAGGGAGGCGGTGCTGCGAGCGGCCTGCACCTGTCCTGAAGGCCCCTCCCCTTGGGTGGTGAGGCCCTCAGAGCCCAAAGAGGGTGGGCATTGGGGGCGGCAGGAGCAAGGACCGGCTGGTGGGGTTCTAGGGAGAGCTGGGCCGCCCTGACCCGGATGGCCCCTCACCCCACTGCAGGCTTCTCAGTGAATGGCCAGCTCATCGGCAACGAGGCCAGTGGCCCTGGGAAGCACGAGGGCACGTACTTCGGGCGGCTGGGGATCGCAAACCCCGCAACAGGCTTCCAGCTGGAAGTGACTCCTCAGAACATTACGCTGAACCCTGGCTCTGGCGGATCCATATTCTCCTGGAGGGACCAGGCCTCACTGCGGCAGAATGAGTAACCGGGCTGGGGCCGGGGCCTGGGAGGGGAGGCGGGGGTGGGTGTGGTGAAGACCAAGGCACGAAGCCCCAGAGCCAGCTCTGCTGTCCGAGCCTGCTGGGCCCTCATTCCCCGAGCTGTGTCAGTGAGTGACATCCATGTGGCCTCCGCGTAGGCTGTGCAGACATGTCAGGCCCCGTGGACCATTCCCCACCCCTGACTCCCAATTTCCCTGGATTGCTGGACACGTGCTCCGGGCTCAGCTGCCTGGATGCCTGTGCTCCCGTGGCACCCTCACCCTGCAGTCCACCCCTGTCTCCACCAAACCAAGCCAACTCTTCCTCCCAGGCCCAGCGCATTGGCCACCTCTTCCCTGAAGCCATCCTAGTCCCTTCCTCTGCTGAACTCCAGCGTTCTCTACGTTTCTCTTTCAGCCCCTGTCTTAGTATGCCTTGTTTAGTGTTTGTTCCTTCCTTCACTCATTCATTCGTTCAATAAACTGCTGAGCACCAGAGCCCAATGCTGGGCAGCAGAGCTATAGGAAGAGGTGGGCAGAGTCCGGTATGGAGGACACAGATGATAAGTGGGAGTCAAAGAACACAGACTCATAACAGACAGGCTGGAGTCCAAGTCCTGGCTCTGCCACTCGCCAGCTGTGTGACCTTGAGCAAGTTTTTTAACCTCTCTGAGCCTCAGTCCTCACAGGATCAGAGTGGGAACTGAATGACGCAGTTTGCGTGGAGGGCTTAGCACAGAGCCTAGCACATTGTAAGGGCCCCATACACAATAGCAACAAGTGGGAAGGAGCATGGAGCACGTAACCGTCAACCCCCTGCGGGGAGAGGGGTTCATAAGAGCTGGGTCTCAAGGACAAGAGCAGCTGAATGGAGGGGGTGCAGTGCAGCCTCACCTGCCCTCATGGCACCTGGCCCCACAGGGTGGTGGTGACCATCAACAGGAAGAGGAACCTAGTGGTGTCCGTGGAGGATGGGGGCACCTTCGAGGTCGTCCTGCACCGGGTATGGAAGGGGAGTGCCATCTGCCAGGACTTCCTGGGCTTCTACGTGCTGGATAGTCACCGGATGTCGGCACGGACACACGGGCTGCTGGGTACGGCTGGCTAGGCGGGCAGAGCTGTGGGGTGGGGTGTTGAAACCAGAGGACTTACCCTGGGTGAGCTTTGCAGCGGGTCACCAGGATAGGCCCACCTCCAACGTGGCCTACAAGGCTCAGAGTTCCAAAGAGGGTCCCGGTGAAGGCTTGTCCCACAAAAAGGCTGCAATCAAACGCAATGAATTTAAAGGTTAAGTGAGCCTGGGAGCGAGTAAGGAGAGGTCCGATTAGCAAATGGAAAGGTCCAGTGGACACCCAGAGACCTCCTGAGTGGGATGGGTCATCGACCACACTGCTTCTCCTTGTGGCCTTCCTGCAGACCCTGTTTGCTACCCCTCAACCCTCTCTCCCCAGCCAGATTCCTTTGGAATTGGTCCAAAAAGACAGGAGGTACAACCACCAGGCAATATATCTGCTTCTTTATAGCAAGTGAACTAAAGGTGGCTTTTGATGCCAACATTTATAGAAACAGTCAACCCCTTGAAAAACAATTGTTTAGGCAACTCTCTAAGCCTCCAGTGAGCACCTACTGAGTACAAGGCAGCAAGGCCCCCGATGGTAACTGCTGTCTCCCATATGCCTTTCCAGGACAATTCTTCCACCCCTTTGATTATAAAGTGTTCGACCTCCACCCAGGCTCTGACCCCACAAAGACAGACGCCACAATGGTGGTGAAGAAACGCCGGCTGACGGTCACCAGGTGGGTGGGCTGCTCTCCCAGCATCTCTGCCCTTGGTCTTCCCCATCGTTGCGCCAGGCCTTCCTCCAGGTGTCACAGGGTTGAGGTGGGCTTCCTGGGGCGGTGCAGCCCTGCCAGCTCCAAAAGGTGACCCCAGCTGGCTTGTGTCTCCTCAGGGGCTTGCAAAAAGACTACAGCAAAGACCCCCGGCATGGGGCTGAGGTGACCTGCTGGTTCATCCACAACAACGGGGATGGGCTGATCGACGGTGTTCACACTGACTATATCGTCCCCGACATCTTCTGAGCCCCCAGCCAGCACACCAATCCTCCCTTGGGACCATGGCAGAGGAGGAGCCTGACCCGCTGCCCAGGCCACACCTCCCTGTCCAAGCTGGTCTCCTATGTCGAAGCACTCATGACTTCCATTAAAGAGAGGCTATGTCCAGCCCAGGTTGGCTGCTTTGCGGGAGGGGGGTGTGGCAGGGAGGCAACCCAAGATGTTGCTTCTCAGAAGGGCTCAGGAGTCACAGCAGACCAGGAGGCTGGGCGGGAGCCGGCACCAACTCTGCCCCCACCCCACCCTGTTCTCTGCAGCTGCCTGGCCCCGTGCCCTCTGAGTGTCCTGGGTGTCCCATGCACACAGCCTCCCCTACAGGTCCAGAGACCAAAGGACACTCTGGCAGCACGTATAGGAACAACCCGTAACAGCTGCAGCTGCCCCAGTGCTTCCTGTAGCCAGGAACTGTTCTAAGTGCCTTTGTTGAATTAATTAACTGTATACTCTCAACAGCCCTGGGGGATACTTTTATCATGACTACTTTCAGCTGAGGTTAGGTAATTTGTCCAAAATCACTCATCTTTTAAGTGGCGGAGCTGGGATTTGAACCCATGCTATCTGGAGTCAGCATCTATGTGCTTAACCACCCCATGTAAATATTCCCATCAGGCTGGGTGGCTGATGGCCAAAGCCTGCTGGGATTTGGTTCTGGATATCCCAAAGTATCACTTAACACGAACATGTGAAAGAAATACATGAAATATATATGGACTTGGGGTCCTGAAGAAGTCCTGCCAGGAGCTGAGGGTCACCTATTGGGGTCAGGGCCTCAGGAGGCAGTTCCCAGGCCTCCATCCTCCACTGATTTCCCAGCTGGGGATTTGGAACCTCTGAGGGCAGGCATATTTCCCCAAAGCAGAGACGGCCACTGCCCAGAAGCTGTGATTTCAGGGGCCAGGAATAGCAGTCCACTGACTCCTCACACTGATGCCTGATATCCCTTCAGAATGCCTTCCCTGGGCCTTGTCTAGGGGCCCAGTTAAAATGTGACGTTACAGGGTGTGTGGAGATGAACTTGTACTTTGGGGAGACACTGGCCCTTTTGGCGAAGGTTGATGGGCCTCCACCCACTCCTTTCCAAAGGGTTTCTGCTTTTTCTGGCGTCTGTCCAGTTCCCATTCCAGATGAGGCCCATGGGGGCTCAGATCAACAACACGAATGCTGAGGTCCAGAGCTGCCCCAAGCCCAGGGACACAGAGCCCTGAGGGGCAGCCAGTGGAATTTCAGAGCCCAGCCCACCGTCTGACGTATCCTGGGCTTCTCAAGGGAGAGTCACGGGCTGCCAGCTGGCTGGTCACCCTCAGCAAAGTCTGCCCAACTGGGGCCTCCTTTTCCCGCCCTCTAGAGTGGAAATGGGGTGGACCTGAAGATTTCCTAGATTCCTTTAATTCGAAATTCTGTATGATGACTCTGGGTCCCTCCAAGTCCCCAGCTGTCCCTCAGGGGCCTCTTGAGCAACCTCAGAATTTCGTACTTTGAGTTGTCCCTCCCACAAAACTCCAAGTATTGGGGGATGAGGCGGTAGCCTGGAGGAGAGGGGCTGGGGAAAGCTCCTCAGGCGGCTGCAGGGCCGTGAGCAGGAGCCACTGGGCAATGCTGGCAGGACAATAGTTCTGCTACCCCTGCCACAGCCCCAAGAGCCCAGTGGTCAGCGACCATCGACGCTGAAGATGACCTCATGAACTAGACGTCCTGGGAGCTAGACTGCAGGGCCCTTCTCTCTGCTCCCAGGTGTCAGCCCTGAACTCGGTGCCCGCCAGCAGTGTGGGTCAGGGTTCAGGAGGCCTGAGGAGAGCAGGGACCCCCAGCCGGGCCTCAGCAGCTCCCTTTGTTGATTCAGTATTGTTTTGCTGACTTTGCAGCTCTCTGTCATTACTTCTGTGGCTCCTGCGACTTCCAGTCACTAGTCCACTCCTTCCTTGTGGCTTCTGCTGCCTCAGAGCTTCTGCTTTCTGTCTTCTCACTCTGTTTCTCTGCCCTCAGCAGTCAACTCTCTCTGTACATCTCACAGTCAAGTACACTCGTGGCTTTCAGTCAAGACCATGGTACGATCCATAAATTAGCTGTCCTGTGCTCAGGCATCCTCATCAACACTGTTCACTAGTGGCCGAGTAGGAGGGTCACTGGGTCACTTTGCTCAGAAGAACATGGGTATGGCCGGCACATGGTAGCCACTCTGGAAGGTCTAGGGGCTGGCAGGGCCCTGGGATGGCCCAGAAGGACCCAGCCCCCACTAGGAGGGGATAAGACCCTGCCTCTGAGGCTCCCATTGTCCTGGATAGCAGAATTCCAGGCTCACTGGAGACTTTCAGGAGAACGACTCTCCAAGAGGCCGAGGGCAGCTGAGTTCCTGGCCAGACTGGGAACACAGGGATGAATGTGACACGTGGCCTGGCCCTCCAGGTGCTCAGAGTCTAGAGAGAGTGATCAGATCCAAACCTGAGAACCTCAACCAAAGGTAATGACAGAATGTAGGCCCTTCGGGAGCTTGGAGCCTGCAGCAGGGCTGTCTGTGGTCAGCTAGGGGACAAAAGAGGAAGACTTCTGAAGGAGGGACACAGGCTGGCAGAGATAAGAGATGTGATGTGCAGAGAAGGGGGAGGTACGCCAGTGAGAAGAGAGTTAAGTTCAGAAAGCAAGTTGGAGCTGGACCACAGGACTTGGGAGTTGTCCTTTTCAAGGGGTCGCGGGAGACAGAGAGAGTAATGAGCAAGGGGTCAGCCATGGAGATCTGAGCCTTAGAGGGATGGGTCTGGTTTGGTGCCCTGGCTGCCTCAAGAAGAGGGGGGTGACTGTGATCCAGGAGGCCAGGAGGCACGTCTGCGGTGCGGCGACAATGCCGAGATGCCGTTTGTGACTCCCATTGCCCCCTCCCAGGGGGTCTCGGGGCCCATTTGCCAACACAGAGCTTCTGCTTTCTCCGGGGGCCTCCTTGTCCCACAGCCCCCGGGAGTGAAGTCCTAACACTGCTGACGATACCCACCGGGCCTCCTTGGTACAGTCAGATCCAGGCCCATTACTCCACCCGTGTCCAGCTTCCTGGGGGATCCTCCCGCCTCCCGCTCCTCCCGCCCACACTGCAGGTCGATGACCCCACTTGGGAAACACTAGGCTTGCTCATATAAGGAGACCAGGTGCCGCCAGTGTGCTCAGCGATGGCGTCTGCTCGGTGGCCCTGCCTCATCTTGGCTCTGCTCTCCGGTGTGGCGGTCTCTGGCTTCCCTAGAAGATTATGCCGGCTACTCGGGGTAAATCTGCCCCCTCTTCACCATCTGGCAGGCAGAGGGGCCAGGCCGGCAGTCCTGTGTGTAGGGTGCGGAGGAGGCAGAGGCTGGGCGGTGAGCTGCAGGGAACAGAGCTGGTATGCGGGGAACTGGGCTCCAGACCTGCTCCCTAATCCTGGGCAAGGCTCTTAAATCTCCTGGGCCTCTGTTTCCCTACCCGTCAGGTGGGTGATGCTGCACGATCAGCTCACCTCACTGAGGGGCTGTGAAGGTCCACGTCTGAGACAAGGGTAGAGGCCTCTAGGAATGGCCGAGCTGAGCCGTGTGGGGTACAGTGGTGGTGGGGTCTGGATGAGGCCTCAGGGGCCTGGGGCCCAGGGAAGGGCAGAGTGAGTCAGGGTATATGGGGCAGGGGAAGAGCTCTGGCTTTGGTCCTCCTTGCCCTGATCCCCCCGGTGAACTGGAGATCTTCCCTCCCTGCACCTCAGTTTCCCCATCTGTTCAGAGCCCTTCCTACTCCGACATGTGGCTCTGGGTGGGTCCATGTCCAGAGGCCCCTCGAGGTGTGTGTGTGGGGGTCACTGCTGAACCTTGGCCTCAGCCCAGAGCCTATTGCCAAGCCACTGTGGCCTTGGACTTGGCCTGACCCCTGTGTTTGTCTGTTTTTGCAGAAACGGAGCCTCCCGGAAGGGGTGAGAACTTTCACCAGGGATGGGGCAGGGCAGGGCAGGACGGAGCTAGTTGCCCAACAGCAGAAGGAGTGGGCCACAATGGCTGGTCCCTCCAGCTGGCAAACAGCCTATGGCCCCCTGCCCTCGCAGACCCCCGCCGTGACTCCAGAGCCCTGGGAAAGAGCACCACGGAACCATGGCCCTCGGACCCGCTGATAGAGCAGAGGACCACCCTTCCACGAGCCCATCTTCCCACAAACACTTACCGAGCACTTGTCAGGCCCCATGCACAGGGCAGGAGACACACAGTGAATGGCCCCGTCACACCTTCACGAAGCATCTTTATATCCATGTTTAACCCAGACGTCTCCGTAGAGCGTCCCTTGGTCCATCACCCCGTTGGAAAGAGGGTTTTGGGGGGCACGAAGGCCATCCCCATGCACTGCCCTCAGATAGGAAACAAGGGCCTATTTGGGAGACAGAAGCAGGCAATTACCAAAGGACACAGGGGGCGGGCTGGGGTGTGTGTGTGGACACGCTCTTTCCAAGCTGAGGTGTGGAAGATGAGCAGGAAGAGCTAGGACCTGGCATGGCTGGAGCACGGGATGAGCAGAGGCAGCACCTGCCTGGAGGCCCCCAGAGCCAGGGGGAAGACTGTCCTGAGGGCAGTGGTGAGAACGGGAGCGCTTCAAGTGGCAGAAGGACAGGGTCAGATTTGGGTTTTTATACCATCTCACTGGCTACAGCTGTATGTAAACAGATGATAGAGCTAAGGATGCAGAGTGACCATCAGAACAGTGGTGGCCAATTAAAGGTGGCAACCAAGGATGCTGCCCAGGCTTCTGACATGGGTGACTGGGAGACTGGAGGGGCCACTTACCAGGCAGGAGCTTTGGAGCCCACAAAGGGGAGCTTGAAGGGGAGAGGCCAGGAGGAAGTCCTGGTTTCCGGGTGCCTCAGGCTGGCTGGTCACCATCTGCTGAACACTGTTCCTCTCCCGCAGGTGGTCGATGGCATCGAAGTCTACGGCACCAAGGTCCACTGCAAGGTGACCTCCCGCTTCGCTCACAATGTCGTCACCACCAGGGCCGTCAACCACGCAGACACTGCCAAGGAGGTTTCTTTCAATGTGGAGCTGCCCAAGACAGCCTTCATCACCAACTTCACCTTGTGGGTGTCATCACGACTGCTGGCTCTGGGCTGGGAGCGGAGTCTGGCTCAGCATGAGTCCCCCAGCAGCTCTCTATCCCTGCAGGACCATTGATGGTGTTACCTACCCTGGGAATGTCAAAGAGAAGGAAGTTGCCAAGAAGCAGTATGAAAAGGCCGTGTCCCAGGGCAAGACAGCTGGCTTGGTCAAGTAAGTGTGGGCCCCCAGGCCTTGGGGAGAACTCAGGGCTGTAAGGGCCCTCAGAGACACAAACAACAGAACAGCAGCTATTATTATCATTATTTGGCAAAATGCGCCGTTATTCTTACAACGTTATCTCATTTTGAATTTGAGGCAACCGAGGCTCAGAGTGGGTAGGGGTCTCCCCCAAGGGTAAGGGACTTGAACCCAAAGCCCAGGAAGGATGGGCTGGTGCTGTCTTTGGGGCAGTCATTGTCTTGCACCCCCATCCAGGGCCTCTGGGAGGAAGCTGGAGAAATTCACCGTCTCAGTCAATGTGGCTGCAGGCAGCAAGGTCACCTTTGAGCTAACCTACGAGGAGCTGCTGAAGAGGCACAAGGGCAAGTACGAGATGTACCTCAAGGTCCAGCCCAAGCAACTGGTCAAGCACTTTGAGGTAATCAGCTGCTCTCCTGCAGCCCCTGCTGAAACTGCTGGGGGCAGGGTGCTGGGAAGGGTCCCTGGGCAGACCTCACAGCAGGGTCAAGAACACAGAAACCCAGCCCCCACCACTTGGTTGAGGAGGCGTGGGGGAATTACAGTGGCGCTGGCTACAGCACCTGGGCCAAGGGGAGGAGGCTAGGCGGCACCTGGCAGATCCAGGTTGGGTGCTGGGCCCTTGGGGGCAACATCACAAAGTGTCTCTGTAATGCTTCTAACTGCTTACATGGGCATTTTACCTACATCAGAGTGGAAAGTCAAAGGAAATGCTTTAGTGGTAGAATCTGGGGCACCATATGGCAGGTAGTAGAAGAGTTCTGGGGTCAGAGTACCCACTTAAAAGCCCTTGTGGTCATTTTCTTGGTGGGAGACAGCAGGCTTGGCTGTCACAGAGTTGTCCTAGAGGCTGCTCCTTGTACATCACTGACCCATCTCCTTGCCCTTGTTGTCCTGGAGGCTGGGCTCTGCACTGTCACTGAGTGACATCTCCTTACCTTTCGCCATTTCAGATCACAGCAGACATCTTCGAGCCCCAGGGCATCAGTACGCTGGATGCTGAAGCCTCATTCATCACCAATGACCTCTTGAGCAGCGCTCTCACCAAGTCCTTCTCAGGGAAAAAGGTGGTGTAGATGCCCCTCGGGCCTGGGGGCAGGTGCAGGAACACTGACCCTAGCAGGGCGAGTCTGAACCCGGGGATTGACTGATGCAAGGGAGAGAGATAGAGACAGAGAGAGAGAGAGAGAGGGAGGGAGAGAGAGAGAGAGAGAGAGAGAGAGAGAGTGCATGTGTGTGTGTGGCGGGGGGCTAAGTCTGCAACATCCCCTTTCTCCTAGGCCCCCTGGGTCAGGAGTGAGGATGCTGGAGGCAGGGGGCTGCTTGCTGATGATGACCTGCCGGAGGAACTGGGGTCTCAACTGCACTGGGGGACAGGGAAGCCATTTATATAGCCTGGTCCCATTCTACTTTGGGAAGCAGGCAGGGCAGGTTACTGGTCCCTGTTTTACAGATAAGGAGACCGAGGCCAGAGGGAGTTTTTTAGATCTGATTCCACATGAGGGGTGAAAGAAAAAAGGGAACTTTATTCTTGGTACTGGTGGTTGGCTCTGGTCCCCAAGGTCCCCAGCAATTCCAGGGGCCTTGCTGATCATGGGCAGTGGATGAATAAATGTTTATATGGACAGCAAACCTCAGTCAGGACTCCCAGGGTGAGGCCCAAGGAGCATACGCTCAGAGGGCTGCTGGCCTCTGCAGGCGGTGCCCTCACCCAGGGCCCCCTCCCCATTCCCTACTCTGCTCCCTTCCCCCTCCTCTTGGCAACAACACACACAATACCACCCAACATGAAATTCCTTTTCATGGTGCAGAATTCCCCTCCCAAAGTGGCTCCTTAGTGCAGGCAGAGCTGAGGGACTTGTGGGCCCAGTGAGCAGGAAGAGTGAAAGGCTGGCTCAGATAAGGCCCCTGGCCTGCAAGGAGCTCCAGATCTCCGAAGGGAAGAGAGGTGCTCAGAAAGGCTGAGCACGCCAGAGGGTGGCAGGACTGCCCAGGCACCTACCTACAGGCTCCTCGCCATGAGGACTGCACCGTGCTCCCCAGGGCAGCCCCGGGCTGAGGTCTGCAGAGGGCAGGCCCTGGCCAAGCTGAGCAAGGCTGGCCATCACCCTCCCTCAGGGCCACGTGTCCTTCAAGCCCAGCTTGGATCAACAACGTTCATGCCCAACCTGCACGGACTCCCTCCTCAAAGGAGATTTTATCATCACCTATGACGTGAACAGAGAGTCTCCAGCCAATGTGCAGGTAGGTGCCCGCCGACTGGCTCTGCCAGGCTGGTAGATTCCCCACCATGGTGGAGTGAGGGCTGATGCGGGGAGGGGCTGCAGCTTCATCTAGTGAGACACCCTTGATCCTCAGCCCAAGGATGAGTTTCCTGCAAGGTGTGGGGACGATAGGTAGTCCAGAGCCTTCGTGTGGCACCCCTGGAGGGGTGGAAAGGACATCTTTATTTTGGGCTGGTTAACGGCTGCGTCCTATTTGCAAGGGCAGCCAACGTGAGGTTGCTGAAGGGATACTGGCCTCCTCTCTCTCTCTCCCCTTTCCAGATCGTCAATGGCTACTTCGTGCACTTCTTTGCACCTCAAGGCCTTCCGGTGGTGCCCAAGAACGTGGTCTTCGTGATTGACGTCAGTGGCTCCATGCACGGTCGGAAAATGGAGCAGGTACTCTCCTTGGGGCAAAGGGGGTGGGGGTGGGACGTGTGGGAGGGAGAGAGAGATTTTTAAAAAGTGGACGAAGCCAATATTTCCAGTGAAAGATGGGAAAGGGGGACAGGATTCTAAAAAGGCACAAATCATCTGCCCCTTTTCTTGCAGATGGCATGGGCCTCACCGCCAGCCCAGGCTGGGAAGACATCTTCTTGTCTGCTTGTCTTTCTCCTTCCCAGACAAAGGATGCCCTCCTCAAAATTCTGCAGGATGTGAAAGAGGATGACTACCTGAATTTCATCCTGTTCAGTGGAGGTGTGACCACTTGGAAAGACACTTTAGTTCAAGCCACTCCTGAGAACATCCAGGAGGCCAGGAAATTTGTGATGAATATTCGTGACCAAGGAAGTAAGAACAGAGGGGAGGGAGCCACATCCTGCCACTCCTGTCTGCCTGAGCAGCCTATCTCCCTCCTGCCTTGGGGCAGAGTCTCTGCTGGTCCAGGCCCGGCAGACCCTGGCTGGGGGTAGAGGTGGGGGTGGGGAGTCCTGAGGCTAGATACTGGGGTGTCTTCTTTGTGGTCTAGGGAAAGCCATTCTTTCTGTTTCTAACCTGTGATCCTGGTGCCCCACTAGCCCCAGCAAGATACCCTTATCCATGGCAGTTTTGTATGAAAGATGACAAGTGATGTCTATACTGTTCCCCACTCCTCCCTGTGAGAGGGGCTGGGAGTCCATTTGACTGTTCTCCAAATGCTCTTACAATCACTGTGTGCATCTATCCTTCCGGCAGCCCTGAGAGGCTGGTCTTTTTACTCATTTGAAAGACTAAGTCATTCATTCATCACTCACTGAGTCATTCAGTCGATATTTACTGAGTACCACCACATATGGGCAGGCAGGGTCCCTGGGCACGTGAGCAGGGCCTGCTGTCTCGACCTCCTCCACCCTGACACCCTGAGGACACGCTCCCACGGTGCCGTCTGTCTGTCTGTGTGCCAGTGACCAACATCAACGACGCGCTGCTGAAGGGCATCAGTATGCTGAACAAGGCCCGGGAGGAGTACAGAGTCCTGGAGAGGAGCACCTCCATCGTCATCATGTTGACCGACGGGGACGCCAATGTGGGTGAGGCAGCGGGTGTAACTCTGGCTGCCGCTCCTGGCTCTGTAGCTGGCGTGCTGCAAGACCTTGGGCAGCTCTCTCCAGGGTCCCCCATGGTCTGTGAGCCCCTCAAGGGCAGGGCCCTGCCTCCCTGCCAGGCCTTCCCACGTCTGCCTCTACAAGGGCTGGTGGCCATGACTCCGCCAACTGCACGTGTAGGAGTCAGATCTGTCCAGACAGCTTCTCCTGACAGCCGCCGGGGCTGTGGCTGGAGCGTGAACACCTCCTTCTCCTGTAGGTGAAAGCAGACCTGAAAAAATCCAAGAGAATGTGAGGAATGCCATTGGTGGCAAGTTCCCCTTATATAACCTGGGCTTTGGCAACAATCTGAATTATAACTTCCTGGAGCGTATGGCCCTGGAGAACCACGGGCTTGCCCGCCGCATTTATGAGGATTCCGATGCCAACGTGCAGTTGCAGGTATGCCTTGTCTTGCACACCTCTGGGAATAAGGAGCTCACTACTTCCTCAGGAAACTGTTCCACTGTGTGACAATTTCGGTTATTAGAAAGAACTTCCTCTTGGGTTGAAATCTACCTCTGGTTATCTCTTACCCATCCATACTGGTTCTGATTTTGTCTGTGGGCTACACAGAACAGACCTGCTTCCTCTGTAGGATTGCCAGATCAAATACAAGACATCCAGTTAAATATGAATTTCTCATAAACAGCAAATAATTTTTTAGCAAGCATGCTCCAGATATTGCATAGGACACTGTATTAGTTTACTAGTGCTGCCTTAACAAATTACCATAAACTGGGTGGCTTCCACAACAGAAATTTATCGTCTCACAGTTCTGGAGGCTAGAACTCCAAAATCAAGGTGTCGGCAGGGCTGGCTCCTTCTGAGAGCTGCGAGGGAAGGATCTGTTCCAGGCCTCTCTCCTTGGCCTGTAGATGGCCATTTTCTCCCTGTATCTTCACATCATCTTCTCTGTGTGCATGTCTGTCTCTGGGTCCAAATTTCCCCCTTTCATAGGGACACCAGTCGGATTGGATTGGAGTCCATCCTGAACACTTCATTTTAACTTGATTACCTCTGTAAAGGCCCTTTCCCCAAATAAGGTCATGCCCTGAGGTACTGGGGGTAAGGATTTTAACCTATGTATTTTGAGGGTACACAATTCATCCCATGACAGCTGTATTTATACTAAAAAGTCACTTGTCATTTACCTGATATTCAAGTTTAACTCATGTCCTGTATTTTCATTTGCTAAATCTGGTACCCTCCCCCTCCTCCCTGGCACAGGTGACTGCTTCTCCACCTCTGCAGTGGACACCCCCGGCCTTCCTCCTGTCAGTCTCCGGGTCTCCATGCTCTCACCCCACATCGCCTTCTTTAGTCGGCTTCCACCCTTCCTTCTTACTTTCGTTCCAACAAACATTTCTTGAGTCCTTTCTATGTGCCAAGAACTCTGTCCTTTCCTTTTCTATTCCTCCCAGTCTCTACCTGGGGGGAGGGGGGAACACGGTGAGGAAGGGCACCCCCAAACTGAAGGGCACAGTCAGGGCCACATGGAAGTAGAGATCAGGAGCCAGGACTGGCCCAGCCCGGGAGACTCAACAACCCGCGGAGGCGCCAGTGGGAGCCTGCCCACCCTGTCCTCTCTCTGCCCGCCCTGGTGGCCTGAGATGAGCAGGTCCCCTATCTGGACTCCAGGGCTTCTATGAGGAGGTGGCCAACCCGCTGCTGACAGATGTGGAGATGGAGTACCCTGAGAACGCCATCCTGGACCTCACCCAGAACAGTTACCAGCACTTCTACGACGGCTCTGAGATTGTGGTGGCTGGGCGCCTGGCAGATGAGGACATGAACAGCTTTAAGGCGGACGTGAAGGGCCACGGGGTAAGCTGGGCCGGGGCCCGGCTGTGCGCTGGGGATGGGGGATCCGCACGGATAGGGCTCCAGCCTCCTGGCTGACGGCCCAGCAGTAGCAGCTCCTGAACAAGGCCCACCTGGCTCCTGGCTCCAGGCCTCCAGCCTCTCACCTTCTCCCACCCCTGCCCCAGGCCATCAACGACCTGACATTCACTGAGGAGCTGGACATGAAGGAGATGGAGAAGGCCCTGAAGGAGCGGGACTACATTTTTGGGAACTACATTGAGCGGCTCTGGGCCTACCTCACTATCGAGCAGCTGCTGGAGAAATGGTGACCCTGGCCCACCTCTCACACGGCCGGGCCCCACACTCAGCCCCTGGCACTGCCCCAGCACCTACCTGTGAAGCCCCCTGTGCTGGCTATGCTCCGGGGGGAGCCCACGAGGAGGAAACTTACACCCCAGGAAGTGCACCTCCACGCCCACTCCAGCTGCCCTGCCCTCTTCTTGGCCAGGCCCCATGGCCCGTTTTCCCTGGAGTAGAGCCGGGTCCATCATCTGGGGCTCAAGCAGCAGGCTGGGAGCACCTCGAGGGCAGGGGTGGGCCTTAGCATCCTGTTCCAAGCACCCAGCATGGGCCCACAGAGATGTTGATGCTGAACACAACCAAAGGCTGGGACCCCAGCCCTCAGCCACAGGGAGCAGAGCTCGGGCCCATGCGAGAGGGCCGTGTCAGCCTTCTGTTAAGTGGGCTCGGCCAGGAAAGCCGCTGGCGCTCAACATGTGAACACTATCATGACTGATGGTTGCAGTGGCCATCTCGAGCCCCTTGTATTTTTCAGGTGGGGAAACTGAGGTCCAGAGAGGAATCAGGGCATGTCCGTCTGTCCCAGGGAGCTGGTGAACCAGTTTTTTTCTGAGTGCTAGTGGGCTCTATCCTGGGGGACCCCACTGGGAAGGGTGGAGGAGGGTCCTGGGCTGACCCTCCCACCCCGCCCCTCCCCACAGCAAGAATGCCCATGGCGAGGAGAAGGAGAACCTCACAGCCCAGGCCTTGGACCTGTCCCTCAAGTACCACTTCGTGACTCCACTGACCTCCATGGTGGTGACCAAGCCTGAGGACAACGAGAACAAGACAGCCATTGCCGACAAGCCTGGGGAAGGTGGGCACGGAGGGTAGGGGCCGGAACTCAGAGGCCTTCTTCCAGGCCCCTGGCCTTAGGTGCCCTGAAGAGAAGAGGGCCAGGCTGAGGAGACCAGACCTTCTGAGAAGCGCAGGTCCTGGGGGCATCGAAGGAAAACTGGCCAAGGGATGGGGAGGGTGTTGTAGAGGGAGCGAAGCCATTAGTGTGAATAGGAGCCTCGAAGTTTCTAAAAGGGCACAGTGCCCAGGGTCATTTCCAGGAAAAGGACTTAGGCTGCAGCATGGAAGGGTTCAGTTAGACAAGAAGAAGCACTTCTGACCTAAAAGTTAGGCCTGGAGCAGGTGCCTGGGGACTGTGAGAGGAAGCGGCCCTGAGAGCTGGAGGCTGGGACCAGGCCTGCTCAACCAGACCCCAAGAGGGGGGTCCTGAGTGTCCCTGCAACTGGCACAGGCCATGGGGGTTGGGGCTGGGAGGTAAAGAGCCGGTCTGGGCCAGGCCTCTGCCTCCAGGAGCTCTTGGTTCCTGCAGGGGCCACACGAGGCCTGGGGCTGGCTGGCCAGGCAGTAAGCCGGTCACATTGGCCCTGACACCAGGAGTCTGGGGCCTCTAATGCATTTCTCCTCTTCCTCCCTCCCAGGGCCTGTGGATGCAGAAGGTGAGCTTTAGCCACAGCTGGGTGGGTGTCCCAGGAGGACGACAAGAGAGGACCAAGGAGGCCTTTTCAATCATGCTGGGGATGTACTGCCTGGGGAGGGGCCCTCAGGACACCTGGGCTCAGCTCCCAGCTCTGCTGTGAACTCACCAGGGGCCTGGGGCTGGGCTCTGTTCCACTCTGAGCCTAAGGGTTCTTGTCAGTTGACTGACGGTAGCTTCCCCTGCCCAAGGAAGGACAATCAGTATGAAAGTATTCTGTGACCTACAAAAACTTAGCAACTCAATTAGCAGTCGACTAATCCCACAGCAATCCTTTAAGGGAGTCCTCTCATGGTTCCATTTTACAGTGAGGAAACTGAGGCACAGAGAGGTTAAATCTATTTGCTCAATGACTCAGTCAACAGGAGGCCAAGCCGGGACTTTGGCCCAGGCAGCCTGGTTCCAGCGCCTGCGCTGGAATTCACAGCACTTTGCGTTTCTCTCATTGTAAAATTTGACCATCACCCGCCCCACAAGCCCAGCACCACCAGTCAGGGCCTCCCCAGCCCCTACCGGCCTGCCTTGTCTCTATCCATACAGGCTGTCCTAACCAAGCAGTATATTTGGAATGGGTCATGGCTTTGCCCTCTGAACAGCCCTGTGAAATGTAGTCACTGTGCGTGTGTGTGTGTGTGTGTGTGTGTGTGCGCGCGCGCCCGCCTGCGTCTGGGTGGGTGTTTTACTACCAAAGACAACAATCACCTGTGAGCCTCATCCCACCCTGGGGGTGGGAGTTCAGGGGTCGGGGACGGCATTGCTCCTGACACAGAAACTGACTGACGGCTTGCATTTTAGCTGCGTGGAAGCGCTGAGCCGCGGTATTAACACTACACCCATATTATCCACCAGCCCTAGAAAGGAGTTCCCTAGGCATGTCCCATTTCTAAAGCCTAAACTTAGGGGGTCATATTCCCACCCTCTATCTGTCAGCGTTGGGGCCCCACTGGGGACCAGCAGCTCCGAGACAGGTAGAAGGCATGGGGTTGGGTGGAGGGAACCCCTAGACCTTGCTCACGCCTGCCCTTGGGCTTCTTTTTTCAGTGATCCCCTCCATGGCTTACCTGAGTGAGTATGTGCCCGCTGCCGCAGAGCGTGGCCCTGTGCCATCCCCCTCCGGAGTCTTTCCTGAATCAGCTCTCTGGGTCAGGCAGATGGCTGGGGGGTCCTGAGGAGACGAGGGTTTAAGAGCATTAGGGAGCGGGAAGGGGAGAGGCATGAACCGAACTCTGGGTGGGGGTCCTGGACCCTCCCCGCCTGCTTGTTTAGCTCAGCCCTCTCTCCCTTTGCGTCCACAGCCAACTACCAGCCTCCCCAGACACCCTACTACGGTGAGTTCCCCAGCTCCTGGGGCGTGGCCCAGGGCCCAGGGCCAAGCGCCTCCTACCTGTCTAGGAGTCCATCCCACGGGGACTAGGAGGCAAGGGGAGGGCCCCGGAACAGTGAGAGACCCTGGAAGCCAGCCCTTTCTCTATGTGCACTCAGTGGATGGGGACCCCCACTTCATCATCCAAGTTCCAGAGAAGGACGATGCCATCTGCTTCAACATCGACGAAGACCCAGGCACAGTGCTGCGCCTCATTCAGGACCCTGTCACAGGTGGGGACTGCGGGCTGGGGCCAGGGTCTCTTCCTGGGAGGGCCTGGAGTCCCTAGGATAGGCACATGGACTAGCTCCTCACTCTGCCTATAAGTCACCCATCTTATACGCAGATTACATCCTGTAGGGATTACAGATTCCACCAGAGCCACAGGCTCACCTAGTGCCCCCGGGGGCCAGTGGTGTTGGGGAGATGGTTAGAATTAAGTGCAGCCTGGGCATGCAGGCAGGACCCGGCCTGTGTGTAGGGAATCATTTTTGTCTGAACAACACTGGCCCAGGCAAGGGGCAGATCCACAGTGTGGGCCCTCAGCCAGTAGTGTGACCCCCATGTGTCTAACAACAGACAGGGTTGGCTCTGAAGTCCTGGTCTCTCAATGGGGCCCCCACTGGGCTACCCCTCAGTAGGTCTGGCTGAAGGGGAAGGTGTGTCCCTAAAGACCAGCCTGGACTCAGGTCTTGCTGGTCTCTTGCTACCCCGCCCCTCTGGCAGGCCTCACAGTTAACGGGCAGATCATTGGTGAGAAGAGAAGCAGCCTGGACTCCCAGACCAGAAAGACTTACTTTGGCAAGCTGGGCATTGCCAATGCTCAGATGGACTTCCAGATTGAGGTGACGCCGGAGAGGATCACCCTGTGGCATGGGGCTGCACAGAGCACGTTCAGCTGGCTGGACACGGTCACGGTCACACAGGATGGGTAAAGCCCCACGACTGGGTCTCTGAGAGGCGCTATAGTGCAAGGGTCTAAGGAGGGATTTGAACAAATCGCAGGACAGAAGATCCACAGGGCTCACAGGAAAGACCAGTGGCCTCAGAGTTCAGCCCCTGCCTAGGGGAGGGTGACCATGGTGGCCCCCCACCAACCCCTGGGGCCCCCATCAGAGGCAGTATTGGTAGCTAGACAGTTCACAGGACTGACCTTGAGGGAAGGGCTGTGTGGACGAAAGCATTAGGTGGACCTGGCAAGCAAGCTGAGAGTGACCAAGATCCCTACATGCATCGTGTCTGGCTGAACTCGCTTGTTCTCAAACTCCTCGGCCTCTCGTGTGTCTTCAGATCACCCCAAGCTGGGTGGGCAGGGCAGCAGTGTTAGTTCCACAGAGGCTCAGAGAGGGGCAGAACCTGCCCAATGTCGCACAGGAAGCCAGTGGTGGAGCTGGGGTTCGATCCCGGGCCTCCAGACGCCCAGGACAGCCCCTTCTCCTGCTTACAGAGGAGCAGGGACCCACTCAGTGGAGTGCACAGTCAACATGCATAAGCGTCTTCTCTCCAGCACCCCTGACATAGTTTCTGGAGTCTGTGTGCTCTCAGGTGTCATGTCTCCTGCTGAGATACCCTTGATTCAGATGCCTGGTGTCATGGCCACTGGGCCTCACTGCTGACCTCCTCTTCTCTCCTAGACTGTCTGTGACGATCGACAGGAAGAACATGGTGGTCTCCTTTGGAGATGGGGTTACTTTTGTGGTTGTCTTGCATCAGGTGTGGAAGAAACAGCCCATCCACCATGACTTCCTGGGCTTCTATGTGGTGGACAGTCATCGGATGTCAGCACAGACACATGGGCTGCTGGGTACGGAATGTTCAAGCCTCAGGTTGTTCAGGCCACATGGTGGAGGGAAAAAGCCATGCAAAGGGCCAGCCTAACCACCCTGGACCCAGGGCTCAACACCTCATCCAGCCTTTGCATCTACCTTGGAAGACCAGTGGCCATGTCACATATGGTGGTGGCAGGCTGACAGTGTGAATGTTTTTATTCCCAGGACAATTCTTCCACCCCTTTGACTTTAAAGTGTCTGACGTCCACCCAGGCTCTGACCCCACAAAGCCAGATGCCACAATGGTGGTGAAGAACCATCGGCTGACAGTTACCCGGTGAGGAGACTCTACTGACGTCCTCACCCTGCCCTGTCACAAGACAGGAGGAAGGAGCTCTCTCTGCCCACGCACATCAGCCCAGCTGGCTCTTGTCGTCTGTGGGGCATCCTTGTTTCCCTCTGGGGTCTTGGCCCCCTCTAACTGGGAAAAGGCCAAATCTGACCCCCTAGAAGGAGTGACCACAAGGCCTCATTCTTGACCGGAGTCTGGACTCCTAGAATTGGCAACTTCACACCCCTTTTCAACCTTAGGTCCTTGGGCGCAGCAGCCATCTTGCCTACCCCGTGTATCACAGCATCTCTCTCCTTTCTCCCAGGGGCTCCCAGAAGGACTACAGGAAGGATGTCAGCGTTGGCACAAAAGTTGCCTGCTGGTTCGTCCACAACAATGGGCAAGGGCTGATTGACGGCGTCCACAGCGACTACATTGTCCCCAGCCTGTTCTGAGTGGACATGCCAGCTCCTACTGAGGCGGCTGGCAGGGCTTGCATGGCATCTGGAACAGAGGCACAGAGTGGGGCCTGATGGAGGGCTGTGACAGTAAAGGCCAAGGAGAAACCGGATGGCTACCAGTGTCTGCATGCTTCCATGAGCCCCTGCTCCAGGGGACAGGCAGCTCGAAGGAAGGGCTGGCTGCTAGGAAGGCAACTTCCTGGGCCTCTCCACCGATGCGGCTGAAAGACACAGTTGGTTGGGGTGGTACTATGGGGAGTTAAACACGTGATGGTTGGGGAAGGAAAAAATCAAGAATTGACTCGAGAGCAAAGAGGCTCTGAGAAGTCGGGAAGGACTGACTACATTTCAGAGTTCAGGAGGGTCAGAGGAAAAGTCAGGGTCGTGGCTCACAAGCTCTTACCAGGACCTTTAGGCCTGAAGCTCCTTCTATGACGCAGGAGCAAAGAGTGCTCCAGGGCAGACCCAGCCTGCAGCTAATTGTGCACGCCACCCACCCTTCCACTCTAATCATCTCGCCATCCATCTGCCCGCCCATCCCCCGCTCCCCCCAACAACCCATCTATTCAGCAGGTAAACCCAACATTCGGGGGTAGGATCTGGGAGCACATAGTTTAATAACCCAGGTCCTGCTTGCTTGGGTACCCAAGTTTCCCTTCAGCTGGGCTGGGGACCCCTGGGATCCTCCAATCACTCCTCACGGTGACCACCTGCTGCACACTCAGTAATTCCTGGGTGGGGTGGGGGTCAGCCAGAGGTTCCTAGGGAAGGGGCTCTGAGGGCTCTCAGCCTGGACAACCCTCTCCCACCCGGACAACAGCAACTGCCCCTCCCCAGCCCTCCTGCTTCCAGAGACAGCTTTTTTGCTGTGCAGACCTGGTCATCATTCCCTGTCTGAAACCCTATAAATGACATCTCCCACCCAGGGTTCTTGGGACAAAGACAAAAGTCCTTCCTGCGGTCTCTCCCTCTCACTGTCTGCGTTCCAGGCACACAAACTGCTTCCAGTTCTGCAAACACAACCCCTCCTTCCCCAGATCCTTTGCCTCTGCTGTTCTCTCTGCCTCAGGGGCTGACGGCACGCTGGGCGGAAGGTACCCGGCTGAAGGAAGTATTGGGTGGCTTCGCTTATGGCAGAGCGGGGGACACAGTAAGACCGGAGGAGGTTGCAGTCAGATTGGGAAGGGTCTCGAATGCCAGCGGGGTGGGGTGGAGTGGGGTCTGGCCATGGCTCACCAGGAAGTTCTGCTACCTCCCACTCGAGGGGCCCCTCTGTCTGAGCCAGGACAGGGTTGCCCAGGGCCCACACTGGCTTGGGGGCCTGGAGAGGGCTGGAGAAGGGCAATCCAGGAGGGAACATCTGTCACCAGAAGAGCCCCCGAGGCGCTGTTACCGCTCTAGAGAGAGGGCCACATGAGACAGTGCCCTGGACTGAAAGCGGCAGAGGTCCAGGCTGGGCGGGCAGAAAGGGCCCGGGCCTGGGATGGGACACCCTAAAGTGGGCAGTCCCAGGTCGGCTGAGGAGCCATGTAGCTTTAAACCAGTCATCTTGAGGTCAGTTTTGACACTTATGAAACGGGGAGAAGGATCCTGCCAGATGGAGCGTGTGAAAGGCATCGGCATGGTGGTTTCTGGTCCTCCTGAGGTGCCTATCTAAAGGTCCTGCTACTCCAGCTAGCAACCAAACCCAGCGGGCTGGGAGAGGGGCAGCAGGATGTGCCCAGCCCAAATGCTGCCCCCTCCCCCAACACACGGTCAGGGAGGTCTGTCCTCTGCCCAGTCCCACCTCGTCCTGGCTGTGCCTGTCCCTGCCTACAGCCTGTGAAGGCTCCCTGGGCTTTCAGGATAGAAGCCAAGCTCCATGGCAAGGTGTACGCAACTGGTGCTGGCCTGGGGCTGCTTCCCCACCTCGCCAGCATCCCTTCCACCTCACCCCACAGCACCGCTTCCCTTTACCTTCCTGGACTCAGTGCAGTGTCCTGGCTCTGGCCCTGGTGTCCCTGCCCTCCTTTTCCACTGGGCTAACTTTTCTTTATTCTTCAAAACTCAACTCCAGTCCAATCCCAACCATGACACTACCAGGAAGCCTCCCCTGATATTCCTCAGGTTGGGCAAGATGCCTCCCTCTGGGCTCCTTGTGGCACCTGGTTGTCCTCTGGGTGGCAGCTGTGTCTGTCAGGTGCCCAATGTACCTGCAGCACTCGGCCCAGGGCCTGGACCAAGCAGGTGCTGGAAAGCATGCAGTGAACAAAACGGTGACATGCATGGACCTGCTTCCAATTGCTCACAGAGAACTCACGCACTTCAGGTGCTGGTTGGGCCAGAAAGTCACCCAGGACCCCGCTGTTGTGGCACAAATGCCACAGCCCAGCCCAGGTGGCGGCGTCTCGCTCCGCTATGTCAGGGCCAGCCCCACAGCAAGTCCAGCGGAGCCCCCGAAGCTGCTCCCTTGTCTCGCTGAGCTCTTGTCTGAGCCCCTCTGAGTGACCTTCACAAAGTGACTCTGCCTGAGACCCCTGCCTGCCACCCAGGCTTGATGGGGAGGCAGTAGTGCAGGAAAGAGTGTTCCTGAGTGTTGGGCAAACTTGCTGCTGAAGACCCCTCCCTCCCACCGGCCTCTCTTCTACCCTTCTAGAAAGACTTACTCAGCAAACACCCTGTATAGCTCAAGAGCTGGGAAAAGAATGTTCTCCCTGCTCTGGCTTGCTCCCTCTCAGCAAGCAAATGAACTCGTTTTCTGCTTTACCCTGGCTACCAGGAAGCTCAGAGCAAAGCTTTTTTGCTGCTACAGCTTCCCCTACCCTGGTGTCTCTGATTTAACTCTCCTCCTGCTTGGCTCTTTTCTATTATTTTCATTCTCTTGTTTTTTGGTTTTATTCTCTTTATGTTTTTTATTTGCAAGCCAAAGACTTGTGTCATTTTTGAAGAAGTAGGTGAAATAATTATAAATGTTTTGAAAGTATGCTTTGCCTGTGCAAGAATTGGATGCAATCTTTGGGGTGCCTAACCCTGGGGCACAAACAGGAGAGGAGACCCTCAACAGCCCAAGCTCCTGGGAACAGACCCTTGCTTCCCTCCTGGGACTGGGGCCTCATCTCTGTCTCCTCTGTCTTCCACTGCCAGCTTCTCTGCAAGGTGGTAAGACAGGCCTGTTCCTGAGCACAGGTGTGAAAATCAAATTATGTCTGGCAAATCCCACTGCAAAAGGGCCCAAAAGTTTGCTGAGAATGACGAACTTCTACCCAGGTCACTTTTCTTCTTTTGAGTCAAAACTGGTTTTCATGGACCATGTCACCATAAAGCAGAGTGAACGCTGCTCCCAGGAGTGTTCTCCTGCCCTAGGCCCCCAGCAAGAGCAACGTTTTGACTGGGTGGTTTAAATCTCTCTAAATCTTAGTTTCCCTGCCTGAGAAATGAAGGGACCAGACTGAAAGCTCTCCATGGGCCTTACTGGCCTCAGGTCTTTGAAGGGTTGATGGCGGATGATTCTAATGTTACACACTCTACGCGTGCAGGACGTGATCCTGAGGCTCTGGGATTTGGCCAGATGGGACCAGAGATGCCCACTCCCTGGGTTCACACCACCTCTCTTTATTTTAATGAGCACAAATACCTCTCCCCATGATGTTACAGGACCCACAGGTGGCCCTGTGGTCGCAGGGTGGCAGCCATCTGCACCCAGCAGGCGGCACGGCGGGTGGGCATAACTCCTTGCATCAGAACTACAGCTCCACAGACCAGCAGGAAATCTCTGTTCCCGGGGGCCCCTCTTGGTAGTCCAGCTTGAGCTCTCTGGGATGGACAGACAGACAGGTGGTCAGCATGTCTCAGGTTGGGTGGGAAGAGAGGGAGACAGCTAGGGATAGGAATGTGGAAGGTGGAGGGTCTTGGGGTCCCTCAGAGTTCCCTCCAGCACAGGCTGACAAGGCCTGGCCACCCAAGGGCACCCAGCTGTGTGTGGTCTCCAGGGGCCAGGGCTCTAGGAATTCAGGGGGAGTTTCCTACTGCTCCCAACTCACTCTAGTGATCTCTGGGCTGGTATGTTTTCTGTGGGTCTGAGTTGACCATCCTTTGTGGGGCCACTGAAAGCTGGGTCAGACTTGTCTAACCTGACACCTGACTGTCTAGTTCCCAGGCAGGGACAGAGGAGGAGTGGGGGTCTCAGAGCCCGGCTCCCAGCCCCACCCCTGGCCGGGCTCAGTGGCCTGTTGTGCTGAGTCACCTGGTGGCAGAGTGGTTATGCCCCTGGACCTTCAGTGTTCGCTTGCTGTCATCTGCTGCTGCCAGGGGCTCCCAGAGCACGTCCTGGTAAAACTGGCCTGAGACACAAAGGGCGGGTCAGCGAGGAATAAAGACGGAGGGAGGCTGGGGGACGTGCAGAGGTGATGGCATTGCCTGTTCACAGGCAGAGGCAGTTTTTGATGACGTCCCGAGCCACGTACCAAGGGTCCCATTGATGTGGCTGGAGAAGCGGTCAGTGTCCCGCAGAAGGAGCCGGAGCCCCGCCCCAGGGCCGTCCCAGGACAGCAGGCCGATGGTCACTCTGTCAGGGCTGCTGAGCAGCAGAAGCCCCGCCTTGTCCATGGTCATCTTGAGACTGTGGGGAAACCTGTGTCCTGAGCAGGAAGGGAGGCAAGGAGGTGCCCGCAGGGGCGTGGGCAGCAGCATGGCAGTGGGCAGGGGCTGCCCTCCTGTCCTCAGGATCTCCTAGTGTGGCCTTTGGTGGAAGGTCCCTTCAGTCTTCTGGGCTTCAGTTTCCTCAGTCAACTGGGACCAAGGTTAACTTACTGATACCTGGTTATCCCAGCATTATATATATATATATATATATATTTTTTTTTTTTTTTTTGCCGTGCTGCACGGCATGCGGGACCTTAGTTCCCTGACCAAGGATCAAACCCATGCCCCCTGCAGTGGCAGCGCGGAGTCTTAACCACTGGACTGCCAGGGAAGTCCCCTATCCCAGGATTATTTATAACATGAGATAACGGTTCCTCTCCCTCTGGTTTTCTTAGATTTGGTTTCTCATGAATAATATGACTTAGGGGTTCAAGGATACATTTCCTCTGTCCCTTTTGTTTTTATGGCTAGTGCCACTTTCTTCTGATGATCAGTGTTTAATCATGTGTTTTAAGGTCTAGAAGGGCAAGTCCTTCTCGAATGCCTTCCTTTTTAACGTAAAATAATCTTTGAGATTATTACCACTTTTGTTTTCTTAGGAACGTTAGATTCCTTTAAGCATGTTGAGTAAGACCCTGCTGTGACTCGGAGGTTATTTTCAATGGAAACGCGCTAAACTTACACCGTCTTGTTGACAGAGTTCAGTGTACAAGCCGTGGTCTATTTTTCTTTATGTGCATCTTCTGCAGCTCATGAAAGTATGTGGACGTTCAATCACCACGATTGATAGGAATCCTTTATTCCATCTTCTAGTGTGTATGTCCAAGGCACAGAAATGCTATTGATCTTTGTGTGTCTACCAGATAGCAGGAAACTAAGATCTTTTATGAAACTGGGAGCTTTTCAGGTGAGGCCCTCAGATTTGCCAGGTGTGCACTCATGTATCAAGTGGGAACCAGTCTCTTCGGAGGGGCTGGGTGAGAGGGAGCGGACAACATACTCAGCACAGGCTGGGGGCTCAGAGAACACGGCTCGAAGAGGGCCAGGGTCCTTGGCCTCTCTCCCAGGCCCCTCGTGACTCCCAGAGCAGGAGAGCTACCTCTGCAAGGCTCCACACAGGGGAAGCCCCACAAGAAGAGGTCGCCATCCTTCTCCAGTACCCCCCAGCTGCCCGGTGTTGATGTCAGAGGGACCTGTCTCTCCTCAATAGAGCTTCAAAGTTAAGGATGACAATTATAACCTCCCCTGATGGACAGCGCTCTCCAACCTCTCGTTGTCAGGGTTACCTCACCACATAGAGAGCGCACCATCCCGCATGCCCAGTGGGCACCGTACTGTCTGTGGGCAAAGTGCTCCCCGACCACATTCTCTCACTGGACCATCCCCTCAGCCCTCCGACTCAGGGCCAGATGATTATCCCTAGTTAGAAGTGAGAGGGGCTAGGCAGCCTGCCTAGGGTCACTCAGCAGAGCAGCTCCAAACCACACCATCCCCTGCACAGGACAGTGACCTGGGTTAGGTGTGAGGGTAGCCAGGCCCCCGGGACAACCCCTTGGCACCCTCCAGAGCAGGAGGGGTAGGTACAGGGCTCTGTGCATCTCTGCCCCTCCTGTGGGTGCGGCCCACTGCAGAGGACTCATGCCCAGCCACTCCCTCCCCAGGCCTGTGGCGTCCCATCACCAGCTAACATGGGGTGAGGGGTCACCGCCGGGCCCCAGCCTGTGGCTTACCCTGGCATCATCGAGTACAGAGTTTTCTTCCACTTGTATGCAGAGCTTCTTCGGTTCCGAGTCACTACCACGTGCTCAGGGGATGCACGAACCTGCAGCTGGGGTTTCTCGAAGGTCACCTCAATCCACGAGAAGTGGCCCTTCTCTGTCTCATAGTGGCCAGTCACCTCAATCCCTGAGAGGGCCGGGAGCAGAGAGGTCGAAGCTGTGGTCCCAGCTGGGCACTGGCCTGAACAGGTGGTCCCTCCGGCTACAACCCCCCGAGCCGCTCTTCACCCACTCACCTCCGGTCCCCTTCCCCAGCCTCCCCTCACACCACGGGCCTGCTTCCCACAGTCTTTCCACTCATCCCTTGGTTCCCTATAGCTTTGGAGGGGCCCCCAAGTCTTGGGTGACAGCCATCTTCAGACGAGCCCTCTGAGGAGGGAGGTCTCGTGTGAAGTCGGTAAACGCGCGTGAAGCCCCTGCAGTACCTGACACTGAGCTGGGCACCGTGGCCAAGAGTGGGAGGGAAAATCAGTGCTCCCTAGCCTCAGGGAGCAAACAGACTCTGGGCCTGGCGTGATGAAGCGGGAGACAGTGTGTGAGGTCTGGGGGAAACGAGGGGGCCGTAAATGTTCGTTGACTGTGAGTGGCTCTGCAGGTGTGCATTTGAGCATCCCGAGTGCTGTGTGTCCCCACGTCTGACCTGACAGCTCAGCTCCACCCTTCTGGGGACTCGGGGGCAGGTCTGGCCAGCGCACCTACCTCCTCCCCCCATTTGTTTCCTCCACACCCCCTACAGCCCCACCAGCTTCCTTCAGGGCTCTGTGCTTCTGCCTACCCCTTCCTCTACCTTGTGGACCCCCCATTTCTCTGCCAAGGCCCAGTCACCCCCATATGACCTTGTGCAGCCTCCCCTGACCCTAGGACAGCTCTCATCTCCTCCTCTGGGCTTGTCTCCACGGCGCTCTGGGCACGGACGACAGGCCCCCGCGCTGCTCTGTGCCCAGGCCTGTCTCCCCAACCCTGAAGTATGGCAGTGCCTGGGGGTAAGCCCACATCTGGTCATCCTGGGGTGCAGGCCACTCAGACCTGCATATGTGGTGACCAGTGAAAGGTGTGTGGGGAAGACGTATGAGCACAAGTGTCGGTGCTCAGGGGCTTGGCCATGTTACTACCTGGGACGAGGACTGCCCGTGAGTCTCTGTGGGCAGGTTTCCCACCGTTTTTTCTGGGGTGGGAAGTTGGGGGTGCATGGTGCCCGGGTCTCTCTGGGTGTATGACTGGGTGTGCACCTCTCACCTTGGCCAGGGTCTGAGAGCAGGTTTGTCGGTCCCTGAGAGCGCTTGAGGTCCACACAGAGCCGGTCCACGCTCCGCCCAGGCAGCGGCAGGATGACAGAAGGAGGCTGGATGGGGGCTGGGACAGCAGGTGTGGTTCTGGGGGCAGGTAGAGCAGGCTGGGGGTGAGGACGGTGAGGGGGGCTGAGGGGAGCTGGCACTTACCGTGGTGTGAGGATGCCGTGGTTGTTTCTGAAAGAAGAAAAAGTCTGGGTTTAGGCAGCCCCTTCCTGGGGAGGGGTGGGCTGAGGAATGGAGTAGCAGATGGGTGTGGCAGGGCTCCCTCTCCATCGAGAAGCCCACGCGACAGGTGGCAGAGCTCCCCGGGCTCTCCCCTCCCAGGCTCTCCCTGCTATAGGGCCAGAATCTATTGCTGCCTGGAGGTACCTTTGATTCTTAAGTCCATGTCATGTTCATCAAGAAATGAGGTAGCTGATAGCCCTGACGCAGGCATTAGTGCAGGAACAGCCAGGAACAGAAAGGGAGAAGGCAGTCAGGATTCAAAGCAATCGGCAAGCCCTCCAGCCATCACTGCCACCTGCCACCCACCAAGCTCCAATACCACAACCCCTGCCACACCTACACCCAATCTGGACGAGCCTTTGCAAAGAGATTTTTCAACCAGAAGAGCATGCTTTTAGGGAAAACGCTGAGGAGACAGGGTCCAGCCGGGCCCTGCGGCTGTGTCTGAGTCCAGATTTGGAGATCAGAAACAGCTCAAGGGACTACTCCTGGCTTTGGGAATGGAGGAAATCTTCCCTTTCTAGAACGTTCCATCCTGAGCCAGCCTCCAGAGTGTGATGAATCCAATTAAGTAAATATAAAGGACACGTTATGTAATGTCATACCTTACAGCAACTCTCCCTGGTCTGTGCCTAGCCCTGTGCTTGGTGCTCTATCTTATCCAACTCTATGGGCAGGTTCATCTTGAGGAAACTAGGCCCTCAGAGGGTCAGAAAGCGGCTTACGTGGCATCACGTCTGGTGGCGTTGGTCTCCAGGGCGTACGGTGGGGTGGATAAGGAAGATGAGGAGGATGAAGAGGTCCAGGTGGTCCTAATCTCGTGGGGAAATTGTACAGTTTATCGAAAACTCCAGTTTTGGAAAAGTTGACACATGCAGTCTTTTCTCAAGCAGTGCCATGGGTCCCCACACCCATGGCTCTGGGACCCACCCCAGAAGAGGGACGTGGAGAAGGCAAACGGCTCCCCTCCCCACACCCGCCACTCTGGGAGAAATTCAAAGCTGGAACAATGGACCCTTCTTGAACTCCTCCCTGCTGGG